>NW_028145444.1:3475000-3647500 GCF_977016875.1 Pavona decussata | reverse complement strand
TTCTTTAGCATGGTGAATGGACTGTTCACATATTTTAAGCTTAATCATTTCCCACCTCAAAGCTGGGTTGACGCTGGCGTCTTTTGAATACTCGTCATTAACACCTTCAACTGTCATCCGAATTTTGTTTAAGTTGTCGTTATCCGAGAGAAAAGAGTTGTTGAGTTTCCAGTAACCTGGACCACGAGGTAGGAATGAGCAATGTTAAAATCCTTGAAAGGTATTTCAGTTATTGACAAATCAAAGGTATGAACACAACAAAATCCCTGACTTTATCAAATAATTACCCAATTGTTGCCCCTTTCTTTTTTCCTTACCTCTTCTCCTGGCGATATGGAAATTACTATATTATTAGTATGGAAATTATATATCCTAAAATGTGCATATTAATTCCTTCCTTTTTCTTTTTTTCCCTCTGGGTCGGTTAGAACCCCATTGGCACAAAAGAATGCTAACGCTAACACCTTAAAGGTACCTCGCATGCAGGGCAACAACCATACGGAAATTATTTTTACTTTGTTTAATGTTTTCCTTCGTTAGTCATTTCTTATTTATGTCTCTTTGTGTTTTTGTAAGATTTTTGGTGCGCTTAATTTTAGTGATACCTTCCCTAACGATATGGAGTTACAAATAGGCTCACTTAATGTAAGAGGCATTGGAAACAAACAAAAGAGAAGTCCAAATTCTCCGGTTATATTCTGATGTCGATGGCCGATTTTAACATATGCGACATAAAATCTGAAGGGAAAATTATAACTCAAGCCACCTTGTATGCTCCTAGTGCAAACTTTTTTCAAAACTTTTTTAACCACCTAAATTACTTCCATTGTGACGATGTAATAATAGGCGGAGACTTAATTTGGTTCTATATATCGACAAGGATAAATTAAAAGGGCGGTCGCTACAGAACACACTCAAAATCCGTAAAATTGCTTAAGGAAATTTCTGCCGATCTAGATCTTGTGGACGCCTGGAGAGTCCTAAATCCTGACACTCGCAGAGATATAAACATGAAATTCATCAGTTGTAGATTAAATTTTTTTTCCAGTGAGCCAAAGCATGATGCCGGTAATATAAAACGAGCCGATATTTCTTTTGGTTTTACAACAGACCATTCTTTGATATCAATCAATCTGGCGATGCATTCCAATCAAATGTGCAAAGGCTAGGTTCGGACATGAGAAGTTTCCACGTATGAACAGGGCCTTACTTTTTCAAATATTCCCTCCCCTCCCATCAAAAATTAGCTTGGCGCCAGGGCCTAAGAACTAAAACTATAACTGTCTATTGTTTTCTGGTCTTTTGAGGTCTTTTCAGATTGAATGTGCGTATAGGAATTGAAAAAAATCGCTTTCTTTTCGCAACCGCTTAAATTTCGTAAATAATTGCGAGGGTGTCTCTTCTTTAAAATTCTATTTTACGTTGTTCCGTGATATCTAAGAGCTGAAATTTACCCCAGCCTTAAATTAGGGAGTGTCATAACTAAAAAAAAGTGAATGATTCGAAGCTAGTTTCAAAGAATCTTAGCAACAAGATCCTTGTTAACTAGATGGCGCAGAAAGCAAGAGTTTCCATACAGACTCTTGGCTATAAAGGAAGAAACAATTGCGTGCTGGATGGCATAACAAGGTTGGCCACGCCGTTTGGTTTTGTTTGACTGTCTCATTCAAATTGCCAGATTTTTTTCATTTGCGAAGCCTCATCACGATCATCTCAGTATAGAGATCAAAGACAACTGACATGAACAAAAATTTGTCCTAAAACGTGATGTTTTTCTTCGGGCAAAGGTTCATTACAGGTATACAACTAAGCATAGTTCAAATTTGAGTTGCATTTTAATAACATGTTACTAAATGCTTTTTACAGCTTCAACAACTAACACAATCACTATCAAAAGTTGTATGTACTTTAAATATATTAACCATTGCAAGCAACAGACGGACGTTATCAGTTCTCAGGAGTCTCAGTCAAGGATATTTCATGAACTTGCACATTTACAATCTGTATCAAACACTCTGTTACAAGCTGCATAGTAAGTCTTGATTATAAGACATCGGGGCGCAACCCCGCCATTGATGCAAGTCATACTTCTTTTTTTGCATTTCACTGTCACAATCAGGTCCTTTCCACATGGCTGTGTTATGTGTCGGATCACACAACTTGCAGAGCGGCGAACCCTTGTAACATGTGCTTGTTTGATCTCCTCTTTCCTTTTTTTCCGAGTTGGGATTTTGAATCCATGAGGTCGGAGGTCAGTTTTTAACCAGCCGTCTACATTCAATTGACCGTCCCTATCAACAGAGAGAGAGGCATGAATACCACTGGCGATCGCTGGAAGTGGTGTTACCATGTCGATTAAAAGAAGGAATATGTAAAGCAAAAAACCTTTGCTGAAGAACTGGCGAAAAAGAAAAGAAGAAGAACAATTTTTAAATGACTGTAAATTTAAAACTGCAAATGAAATAATGTCAGATTCTCAGAGGGAAGCTACATTTTCTAATAAGTTAAAAACGTAGTTTGGTTCAGTTTTGCCGACTGTAATACGTTTTTCAGACTCAGTACGTAATTATTGCAAACTGATATTTTGAGATTTTGGCTTGTTTTACAGGCAGCAACGTAATGTCACAAAATTGCATTAGTCAGAGGTTAACCTGAAATCCTTACAGCTATGCAAGCGGTTATCAGCAATGATATTTATAACTTGGTTGAGAACGTGATGTTATGACGGAGCTTAACAACACAGACAGTAACTTCTCATCTTAATCTTAAGAAGTGCACTCAGCAAGTAGTATTCAATGCTATTCACCCATGAATTTTGTTTCGGTCATAACCAAGTAAAGTTACTCCGTAAATTCAAACAGAACTGATGGAGGTTTGCTATATAAGTGATAATGGATGTATACATGATCGTGATTGATGGAAATGAATGGAAAATTGTCTTACATTATCTGAAAACCTTTCATTTAGTTATGTACAATAACAAGGTACTTGCCTTCAAACTGCTGCCCATTTTCGATACGCAGTATAAACCTGAACAGACTTTCAAATTCTCTTGATTCAGTGGTGTACCTCCTTGAAAGTTTGTTATAGAAGTGAAAGTGAATTCGGTAGATCCATACGTATTATCACCTGATATATTAAAACTGAGTTAGAATGCTGTTCTATTGCGGATGATGAGGTTTCATCGCGAAAACTTCCGTAATTTTTCCAGTCTTCGGGGAATACCCCGCCACGTCAAGAGTAATCCTGAAAAGAGTGGCTACGCGGCTACCCGAAATAAGCGCTCCGGGTACACATGAATACACCTCGTTCTTTAGTCCACTTGCCGAAACAAGCGCCCTACACATGAATATACAGTCAACTCTCCCGTAAGCGACTACCTTTGGGGCACGACAAAGCACAGGCCTACCATCCTCTGTTTGTGTGGTGTAATGACTGTTTGCAATTTAAGACTTTATTATTCTCGCGACACCATCGGTTGAAATTTTTGATGAGTAGCGAGTTAAAGTCGCCTTTTAACCCTTATGTTGAAATAAAGTTTATAGGAAATGTTGATTGAGTCACGCTTGGTTATTTTTTTTATTTATTTATTTATTTATTTTTTTTGCTATTCCGAGCCGTAGAAACCCTTTTTTGGCGCGTTTACGTTTTACAGTGTTGCCGGTCGAAGGCCGGTAGTGAGAAAGGGAGTACAGGCAGGCAAGAAACCGCCGGCGACCGCTACGGGTCGTTACTTCAAACCGAAATTGTCGCAAAATTTGAAAAATTCTTGCGGTGTTTTCAACGGCATCCAATTGAATACATATTTTGCCATGTTGTGGCCGAGTTTGGGCTTCATTCGTCAAATTTTCTCCGAGAAAAGCGGAGCTAAAGTCCTCCAGGTCGGTTTCAAACTATGATCTGTAGCAAAGTCATGGATAAAAGGAATTCTAAGCATGCAGTCTATTTTAAATCAAAATATTAACGGCAGACTGATCCCAACGGCGGAGGTGACGAGCTTGATAGAAGGCAAACAACAAAAGCTAGAATAACTGAAATATATTTGTTTTTTAAAAAACAAATTTTTGCCCGATATTTCGGTTTGCAATACAAACCTTCCTCGGGGGCTGAACAAAAAAGAAAAGTGAGAAACATAAAAGGATCGATCCTTTTATGTTTCTCACTTTTCTTTTTTGTTCAGCCCCCGAGGAAGGTTTGTATTGCAAACCGAAATATCGGGCAAAAATTTGTTTTTTAAAAAACAAATATATTTCAGCTATTCTAGCTTTTGTTGTTTGTTCTATCAAGCTCGTCACCTCCGCCGTTGGGATCAGTCTGCCGTTAATATTTTGTATTTGAGATAATTTGCTGATCCAGGTCTACAAGTGATCCGGCACCAATCATTGGTTTGTCGCTGTGGAATTGCAGATTTTATTGTATTTTAAATCAGCCAATCAACGCTTCGCGACCGTTGCGCTTCAAACACCCAACCCTGCCGGGCACGGGGGGTTTTGACACTTCCGCTACTGCAAACGGAAGTCAATTTACGCCAACAGCGAATGCCTCAAGATCGCAACGGAAGTCACAGGTTTGTTTTGGTCCCGGGCCTTATCACACGTGTGTTTATTCACCACTAAAAATAGTTCGCGGGAAAAAAATACAGACAAACGTATGGAAAGTTCAAAACACGACTGGACGCTTTCTGGCACAGCTATATCCCTCCAATTTTTTTTTCATAAAATCCTTTTCCTAGTGCCAAAAGTTTCCAATTCATGAATTTTTCAGAAGCGATGTTTTATGAAAATTATTTGACATCGGATTTCCATACAAACACTGTTATTTTAAGCGTGTTTACCTACTCGTCAAAATGGCGTCGAAAACCGTGATAAGGCCTCTTGAAGTCTATTTAAAAACCGTGCGTAACACTACTGTTATTTGTTTATTCCCTATTATTATTATTGTTATTTGTTTATTTTTTATTTGACCAGAACTCTGTTTAAACTAGCTATGCTAAACCAGATTTCCTGTATAAATAAAGAAATAAAAAAGTATATCATTCAAAGATATGATGGTTTCCTCTTGAGTTAAAAAGAAAAAAACTGAAATAGAAAAAAAAAACCCACTAATTTTATCCGCAGTTGTTTCAATCATTGTCTTCCTTTTTCTCAGTGGTTTCAACGGATTTCTTGTTTTTGTTTTTTGATTTTTTTTCTTTCGTCTTTCTGTGTTATTTTAATTTTTGCTGATCACTCCTTTTTTTGCGGAATCGAGAAACGGGGAATCTTTAAAAGCGGGAATTCATCGAGCTAATTTTAGATTCATATTGTAATGGTTTGGAATTGCCATCGCGTTCCTGCTGTGGCATTCGGCTCAAGCAAATATCGGCAGATATAGGCACACCCTGGCGTCAGGGAAAAGGAATTCGAATTTGGGCAGCAACAAACAAGACAGCGAATTTCCTTTCCTGTTTGTTTGTTTGTTTACTTTTTCAGTGTTTTTCTTATAATTTGTCAAAAGTAGCATGACATGAAAAAATTGGCTAAACTTCAGTAGTTACGAGTGTGCAATTAGGCTCAAGAAAAACCTGAAGTGAGATAACCTTTAAAAGTAATCCGGTCTTCATAATTCGTGCCGGTGTAATTTAATTTGTCGTTGAGAAAATGTTTTGTTGTTGTCGTTTTGCCCTACTCTGTTATATTTACTAACAACAAAATCGTTAGCTTAGCTCGTCCAACAGTCACTATTTTTTTTTTTTCTCGTATTAATTTTGTTTTTATTGATGGTGCAATTCTCTTCAGTTATCGCGTGCCACGCGCAGGAGCTAAAAAACACATTTCCGGTTGTCAGTAGATTTCAACAAGAGTCCACAGGGGTCAATGAAAACGAAGGAGAAGGGGATTCCTTTACGCTAAAAATATACACATGACGTAATGTGAACATCATACGTGTAAACGATGGCACTTCCTGCTGCGCCGACAGCCAGATCTTTTTTTCAAACTTTACTAGATAGTCGGGCAGCAGGAAGAAAGAGCGAAACTATTAAAAAATCGCTGAAACTTATCATGAAAACACACTGACACGTAAACAATTTTTCACAATTTTAAACAATCGTTGGCTTCATAAATATTATTAACAAGTTGCCAGCTTCCATTGCACATGTACATACGTATCCTAGAATTACGAACTATTTTAGCCAATTACTTGTTCATTTCTTTTTTCTTTCAATTGCTTTTGATGTTGTTGAATGGGTATGAAATTACAACTTAAGGGAGTGGGTGGCGATTAAAAGGATAACAAACGAAAAGCATTTTTTTCTAAATTCCCCGTGCTGAACAAGCCACATGATTTTCCGTGTTTAAGACACATAAAAGAGGGCTCAAATTACTAATTTATAAGAGCTTCCAGGCACAGCACGGAAGTTAGATGACAAAAATATAAAGTCATGAGATATACATATATATAGATGGAAAAATGTGCAGGATTGCATTGTTCATTTATGCCGCGACTCTGCGAGAAGCCGTTTATTGTTAAGTCCCGATGATCGGATCAGGGGCAAGCTGTAACGTGGTAGGAGGGGTATTCACGATAAAGAATTCCAAGTGGCTGCAGTTTTGGCCATTGATTGTCACATTTTTTTGTATTATTATTATTATTATTATTATTATTATTATTATTATTATTATTATTATTATTATCATTATTATTATTATTATTATTATTATTATTATTATTATTATTATTATTATTATTTAGCTAAAGCTCCCTGTTTGGTGCGTAGTATCTCCCTGCATCGATCCAGACTGCTTTAGTTGGTTTAATTTTCCGAAAACCTGTTCTGAAGGCGGAAATACGTAGTTCATCCCTTTGAAAATTAAGTGGAAAGTACATTAACTGACTTCCTGATGATTTTATTTTCTGCTGTCTGGAAGCAGTAGAAGCTGTGTGCAGAAAATATCTTTCTCACACACCTTGGCCTACTATGAACCAAAACGTCAACAGTTAACTAAAATAACATTTTTCTTTGCAGTAATGTGGGGTGTTAACGTGACTCTAGACCAAGAAAAAAAAGGAAATTTTAAGCAACCCGCCACTGGGACGAATATTTCCATTCCATGATAATTTATCACTCTGTAATACACCTGTTTAAAATACAGTTTAACCATTCTAGTTATGTTGTAACCTTCATAACAATGGTAACTTTTTTAATATAAATATATTAATGTAAAAAGATTCATAAACCGGCAATAAGAATTTATTTGTATCACAAATATTCGCAATCCCAGAGAAACTGGATACTCTACTAATTACAAACCTTTGGCCAACCAAAATAATTGTTGTGAGCTATAAATCTCTGGTCTACATCTGATCAGATAACGCCACCATCGGGGGGAGGGGAAGGGAAAGTTTGGTGGGAGCGGTGTGGACCGCGTCTGAAAACCAAAGGGTGCGATCGATTGACCCTGTTCCGGAATAGGAATGCATACGATGATGACAAGAAATCCTTCACAAGAGGTTTTTGAATTAAGTTGCTGGAGTACCAAATTGCTCTTAAATTATCGTATAGAAGCGAAAGTCTGCAGAAACGGCTTCCCAAATTTACTTAAAAGAGAAATCTAATAGCTATTCCTTTAATGCGCGCTTATTCCGGAATACGGTCAATCGAACGAAACTTAAAAGTTTTTGATTAAATACGTCAAAACAATTAAGGCCCAACTCAGTTAAAATTGATTCCTTTTCAAAGTCTACTCTAACTCTGATCCATGCTAGCAAGCAAAAAAAAAAAAAAGAATCCCGTTTCCACGTAATGCGTAAAGACAAAAGGGCGGTACCTTATTAAGTGGCGGCATCACCCCTTCGGCCTCGCCCCCCGGATGGCTTAAGATGGTATCTTAGGGGAAATTTTAACTACAACCAATTTACATGTAAAAGGTGTCCTTAGTAAACTACACTGTCATCACATGGTAACAAATCGTATTTATTAGTTCTCACAAAACACGGTCCAAAGATCTCGTCGCACATGCGCACTAACCACAAGTGCAGCTCTTCACTACATAGCAAAGACGATATGATGAACTTTCTTGCAGTGGGGTGGAACTTTATAAGGTAGACAAGCAACGTGTGCTGTTCTGCAGTGAACTTTAGTGTAAAATTTCCCAAGACAGCGGTTCCATTTCCATTCGCGTTTCAACTCACAACGATTTAAGGAGCGTGTAAAACGAGAGAGAATGTCATCGTTGTCCATACCTTCGCTCTGATCTTTTGCTGTTGCTGTGAGAGACTTGGCGCTGTTAAACGGGTTTTCTCGTTGGATTTCATTTAGGATGTCGGATTGATCTTCACGACCGTCAAAAGTTTGCTTGAGATCTGACAACTCGTTGAATTTGATAGGGCTCATACACACCTCCGTAAAAAGCCAATTATGTAGCATGAAGTATGCGGTCAACTGAAACAGAGAAAATTAAATAAGAAGTTTAACAAAGTACGTCAACAATGAATAAATCAAATGATGATTTGACGACACACAGGTAGGGATGAAGGGATCCGCCTCCCTCCTCATGATATACCCGCCGATAATGGATTTTGATTGGGCCGTTTTTGTTTGAGAGTCTTTTCAGATGTCGAATGTGCGTGTAGGAAGTCACAAATCGCTTTCTTTTCGGCAACTGCTTAAGGGCTGGTTTCCATATGATCGCGGATCGCAGATCGCAGATCGCAATAAGGTCTGCGATCGTCTGCGATCATATAGAAACATGTAATTATACTTCTGCGATCGCGATCGCAGAAGATAGAACCATGTTCTATTTCCTGTGATCGTCTGCGATCATCTGCGATCCCCTGCGATCAATTGCGATTGTGCGATCATATGGAAACCAACGTTTTGTGATCTGCGATCGAAACACATCCCATAATATTTCGAGTATTGTCTCCCACGATTCAGCGCTCGTGTGTTCGATTGTAGGAATGGTCTACGTACAAACACTCCTTTCGTTGTAATCATGGCTGAGATTGAACATGTTAGTAACGAGGGATTTATGGAGAAAGTTGCACGTTATGAATGCGTTTACCATAGCAACAGCAAAGATTTTAAAGACAAGAACAAAAAAGCCAACTTTTGGGACAAAGTCGGGCAGAAGTTTAATTTATAGGCCGGGGAAGCGGAGGCCAAATTTCGCAACATAAGAACCTCGAACGGTCGTTATCGAATCCAAAAGCGATGTTTTCGACGGTTTTGGAACTGACGACGACGTTGCCTCATGACAAACAGAAGAAGTAAATTTGCTTGCAGCAAAATCCCCGCTCTTCCGCGTTCGCAATGTTGTTTGCTCTTTAGCCTACACGCGCGTGTATATTTGACATTTCTGCTGACCAAAACGTATGGCTACGGTTGGCTCTGCGATCGTTGCGATTATATGTAAACAGCCTTTTTTTGCGATCGCCTACGATTGTTTGCGATCTGCGATCTGCGATAATTGCGAGGATCTCTCTCTTTTATTTAATTGACTTTATGTTGTTCATATCTAAGAGCTGAAATTTACCCACAGCCTTAAATTGGGGACGTCATAGCTAGAACAAAAAGTGTTTGATTCTTAGCTAGTTTCAAAGAAACTAAGCAGCAAGATCCTTGCTAACTACATGGCTCAGTTAAGCAAGAGTTTCCATAGAGACCCTTGGCTATAAAAGGACTGAAGAAACAATTGCAGTGCTGGATGGCATAGCAATAGACTACAAGAGTCAGGGGCACCCAACGACAGTTTTCTCTCAGACCTTTAAAACGCTATTTAAGGCTATCTGAGGTGCCTTTAAAGCTCTGTAGGTTCATTTTAGGCTGCACTATAATATTTTTATCTCTTTGGTCATTCTAGGGGAACTTCAGTCTTTTCGAAATTAGTAGGGCATTTTTGTCCATTTCCCGAAAACCTTAGGTCTTATTTCCTTTCCGAATATTTTAGCTGAATTTTTTTTCGGTACCCGAAACAACATTTTTATCAATCCGAAAACACTAGGCCTTACATTTTCCATATCACGAAAGTTCGTGGTGAAAATGCCCCTCAGAAAATTGTAAGGGATTAAGGACCTTCCGAACAGATAATTTACAGAAACGATCCGTTGGGTGCCCTTGAAGAGTTGCTACAGGGTCTGCACGGTTAACTTAATTTGACAGCCTAATTCAAATTGCTAGATTTTTCGTTAGCCTAGGCTCGTTACGATAAAGAGACTAGGACTACGGACATTGGCCTAAAACGTAATGTTTTTCTTTGGGTAAAGTTTCATTCCAGCAATACTACAAAGCATTTTTTAAATTTGAGTTGAATTTTAATAACATGTAACTAAATGCTTTATACAGCTACAACAACTATCACAATTACTATGGCAAAAGCTGTATGTACTTTAAATAAATTAACCATTGCAATTGTTTCTTGTTACCAGCAACAGACAGAAAATATCAGTTTTGAGTCTCAGGTAAGGGTATTTCATGAACTTGCACATTTACAATCTGTATCGAACACTTTGTTACAAGCTGCAAAGTAGGTCTTGATTATAATACATCGGGGTGCCACCCCGCCATTGATGCAAGTCATACTTCTTTTTTTGCATTCCACTGTCGCAATCAGGTCCTTTCCACATGGCTGTGTTATGTGTCGGACCACACAACCTGAAGAGCGGCGAACCCTTGTAATGTGTGCTTGTTTGATCTCCTCTTTACTGTTGTTCCGAGTTGGGAGCATGAATCCGTGAGGTGCGGAGTCAGTTTTCAACCGGCCGTCTCCATTGAATTGATTGTCCTTATCAACAGAGAGAGAGGCATGAATACCATTGTAGATCGCTGGAAGTGGCGTTACCATGTCGATTAAAAGAAGGAAAATGTAAAGCAAAAGACCTTTGCTGGAGAACTGGCGAAAAAGAAAAGAAGAAGGACAATTCTTAAATGACCGTTACTTTAAAACTGCAAATGAAATAGCCAATAATTATCAATCGTTTAAATAACATCAAATTCTCAGAGGGAAGCTACATTTTCAAATAAGTTAGAAACGTAGTTTGGTTCTTTTGCCGACTGTAATACGTTTATCAGACTCAGTACGTAATCGTTGCAAACTGATATTTTGAGGTTTTGGTTTGTTTTACGGTCAGTAAAGTTATGTCACAAATTGCATTAGTCAGAGGTTAACCAGCAATGACATTTAGAACGTGGTTGAGAACGTCATCTTATGACGGTAGAATTTTAACAACACAGATAGTAACGTGTGATCTTAACATTAAGAAGTGCACCCAGCAAGTAGTATTCAATGCTATTCTATGAAATTTGTTTCGACCGTATGTTTGCTTTTTGGACGAAGACCGAGTTTAAGTACCAATCCCAACCTAGTAATTTACACCGTAAACTCAAACAGAAACAAAGGTTACGTTTGCTATGTAAGTGATAATGGATGTATACATGATCGTGGTTGATGGAAATGAATGGAAAATTGTCTTACAGTATCTGAAAACCTTTCATTTAGTTATGTAAAATAACAAGGTACTTGCCTTCAAACTTCTGCGCATTTTCGATACACAGTATAAACTTTAACAGACTTTCAAATGAATTTTCTCTTGATTCAGGTGTGTACCTTCTTAATAGTTTGTACTGACTTAAAGTTAAAACTTGCGCACGGCTTTTATACATTTCAAAGGATAAATCAGTTTTAGAAATTCCAAAAATAGCTCAATGTCAAAGTTTTTATGGTATGAAATTGATTATCATTATTATTCTATTGGAATGAGATTTCATCGCGAAACTTCCGTAATTTTTTCCAGCCTTCCTCAAAGTGGAAAGGAAAGAGGCTTGAAAAGCTGTTTTTCCTTGGTTAGGGTTATATCAACTGCGTTGGCAAGGTAAATTGACCTCTTTGGAGAGGGGATTCCCGCTGCACACCTGAAAGAGGAAACGGAAGTCATCGATAGGACGTTACACGCAAAAATTTGAACTTCCGGCTAATCAAATTGGAAGGAACGAAAATCATGGAAAATGTTACAAGCCCAAATACTTGTGCGCGTTAGATTCAAACAACAAATTACTTCGGGCTTTCAGTTCGCAGTTTGATGAAGTTCAAGCGGGTGGTATATAATTTTGTAAGTAGACAAACAAAATGTCAAACATCTTAGTTAGCTTATTCTTCATTTTCGCGTTAGATTTCTAATCTTTCCAATCTTAATTAATTGAAACAGTCCCGGAAGAAAAATTTCAGGCTGAAGTTTATAGCATGCTGATAACCGGAAATTGAATTGTGGTGACGAATAATGAGGTTTGATTTCTGCTGCTCATTTGGTGGTGAAAACGCGGAATCATTACTCGAACAACGCCTTGTAATCGAGCTATGAGACATCCAAGGTCAAATGAAGGTTAAGCAAACTTGATTGATGTGCATTGAGTAAAGTTTCCGGTCGCGCGCGTGATGTTGTTGTTGTTGATACTTAAGCCGGAAATTCCCATATTATGATTCTCACTACACATCGGAATGGAATGAACTTCCCCCTTTGATGGTCTTTGCTACACGATGTAGAGGGAATAGGGCTAGTTCAGATAACAGAAATAGTTCAGTTAATGAGGTTATCTTCAATGAAAATAATCGCCCTCTACTGTTACATTTTCACAAGCCCGGCCTGAGCAGTATGGGTCAGTACGGTCTGAAGTACGACCGTCTATTCCCACCCATGGCTTCACTCTCAAAGAGGCCACAGAAGAAAGACATCTGCTGCAAAAGAACCAAGAAGTGGCGGATTATTACACATCAGGATTGCCTACGTAATGCACATAGAGAGAAGGAAGAGCTGGCGAGTCTCTTGACGAAGTCACCGAAGAAAAAACATTTTTGAGGAGAGTAAGGGTGTGTGGACAAAAATAAAAAAAATGTTGCTTCATAGCTTTTGCAAAAGAAAAGAATTATGCAAAGCCAAACGAAGTAAATGGTATACAGGAAATTAATAAAGAGGATTGACACAAAGCGTTTAGAGCAGTCTGGAAGTAGAAGGCTACTCTGCTCGCAGGGATTAAAGCATTTAGCCCATGAAGAGAAAAGGATATTTTTAAAGCAGTGAACGGGGAGTCGGGGAACGGGGAACGGAGAAATCTTTAAAAGCGGGAATCTTTAAAACCGGGAATCTTTAATTAAAAGCAAGAATCGGGGAGTCTTGAATAAATATGGCAAAACAACTTTGTGTGTTTGAAGTGAGCGTGAAAAAAATTTAAATAAGCGAAAAACAAAATTCGCTTTGACTTGTAGCTTTCAAAAGGTGATTTGGACGCTCGTATTCAGAGGTAATTATAAATTCGATAATTCATTTTACAGTATTTCAAAATTCTTGGTATAGCTTTATAGCCAGCTCTACTTAGCTTTAATTTGATAGAGGGGTTTATGTATCTACAGTTTAAATCTGACGCGCTACATCGCTTGGACGTGACACACCTCTGAAGGTATACGGTATCAGGGAATGTGTAAAATGAAGAAAGCGAAAATATTTTTAAGCCGGAGTGAATAATCCTTAAAATGGAGATTCTTGCTCCAGCGAGGATCTTCTGCAGTGACCGAAAACCATTATTCTACGGGAGTTTATCCATTGTACCACGAAATAACCGTTGAGACAAATAGGCGCCAATCAAAGGTATGGATCAAATGACGCGAAAACTGCGTTGCAGTTCACAAATCAAATGTAAACTGCCCTGTAACTAGATAGCGAGAAACTTTTTGAACCCAGTGCGTAACACGGCTTTTGGGATTGAAATGCATTGTCGGCAGGGTGTTTCTAAAATAAAGACCCAAAAACGAAGACCGAAGATCAAAGACCCCAAGCTTCCCAACATAAAAATTCCACATTCGTTACAAAGAATGAATATCTTCCGCGTTCGGTTTATTATCAATACCCAGCAGGTTTTCTTTTTCCTGTGTCGATAATCTCCTTTCCCTCAGTTTCAGGCTGAAGCTTCTTTCGGCGGGTTCTGCATGACTATGTATGACGTATAGATTGTATTTCCCTCCATCTGAAGTTAATATTTAGTTAAAGGTACGTATTCTAATAGTTTCTTTTCTGATTAGGATTTAAATCCAAACCAGGTCGAGCATACAGCTAAAATAGAAAATGACGTTGAGATAAGCGGCCCAACATGAACATTATGCGCTTGTTAGGAACCCGTTGGTCGTTATGCCCGGATCACTCAGTCAAGCTGAGACAATTGCAATAGAGGAGGCACTCTTGCAAAACAAGCCTTTATTTTGTCATTATGGCATTTTAGTTGTAATAGTTCTTGTTTTATTAGAGTAAGTAGAATAATAGGTGCAATGTAATTCTAGTATCTGTACTAGTTTGTAATATTTCTAGTATATTGTGATGAGTTTTACCGTGTATAAAAAAGGTTATTCAATTCAATTCATTCAATTCAGTGTGTCAAATTTGAAGCCATTTGTTCTGATCCGTGTATCATTTTGATGATGAACTTCATGCCCGGATATTTATACCCCATATTGTCATCAGATAGATTAGACGTAGTTTTAGATGTATCCAGCCATTTAATTAAACTGGAGGACCCCAAAATAAAAATTTTCCTTGGTAGCACTTCCCCGCTCTCCTCTACCGATCGGGTTGAAATCATCCATTCCGCATTGTCTCCTGTCGTTCTCGAATTCTCATGACATGCTCTCAGTCTAACTTGCAAAGGCTCGCTAACTCGCTCCAGGCTTTTGTAGGGCCTTTCAAAGAGATGATCATAGCCACAGACTTTATTGAAACACCGGGTAAAATTTAGCCTTACTCGAGTAGGTAAAATTAGGTACAGAGCCGGATCAGAACCTGAAAAACAATGTTGATTACTTCCAGTGTCCAGTACTTCTGTCACATGTTAATCACATAAATGGGATTGAGATTGGCAGTAATTTCGTGATATCTGTTTAAAAACATTGAAAAACAAGGCCGGCTTTTACGGATCAGTTAAAGATATTCATGATGTCTCTTCACAAACGTGAGGTCTTTCAAGTTCTGCAGGTCCACTAACCATTAATTCCTATAAAATTTCTTCATTTGGAGATTTCTTGAAACCTCTCGTTCGTGTTTATTTTTTTCAAACTTAATTTTCCTTCAATTCGTATGAATTAAGTTGTGACCGACCTCGATTCGACGTGGTTTTAACAGCCAATAGTGACAGAAGAGCACATTGTTCGACTTTATTAGTTTTGGAGGAAATGGTAGAACTATATACTCGAACAAGGCTCATGAAAACACAAAATGGATGGTGGTCTCTGCCTGTACCCCCCTTCCTCAACCTTAAAAGATGGTGTCTTTTTTGCGTGAGGAGATCCACCTCTCTATCCAGCTGTAAAAATTGACAACGAGATTGAAACCTCACTTTTCTTGTTTATTAAGCAATGCTGACTCTTTCTACCTGAATTATTCTCTGTGGCAACTCAAATTTTAAAGCGAATAATATTTTTGTCGGTAAGGTTTATCAGAGATATGTGTTTTCTTCAATGACCCCCTCCCCCCCCCCCCCCCCCCAACCCAAGATAAGGTGGTTCCTCTTCGAACAAACATACATACATACTTACATACATACTTTATTTACTTCACAAGTTAAAAATACTGCTTTACAAGATTGCCGTGTGGGACCCTGACTGACAATTGTTGTAAAGTCGATCAATTTCCCTTTTAAAGCGACCAAGAGAGTCTATTTTCCGTAAATTGACGGGTAAACTGTTCCACAATAGCGCCCCGCTATAGCCAAAGCTACGCTTGCGATAGCTCGTGCGTTGATTTGACAAGTATAGTTCCCTAGAACAGTCACGGCAGAATGAGCTGGGTGAGAGAGGGGGAGAGGGGAAGGAAGGGATTGGGCCTCTAGGGAAGAGCCGCTTCTCGCCTTTTTTAAGTGATAGGATGCTAATTGGAAGTTTAGACTCGAACGGGTTACCTTAATCCATGGAACTAATCCGCAACGAAAACAAATTCAGAAGTAAAACTACAGACTGGTCGTATTGCCTATTCACTGAGACTAAACAATGATTTTGGTTGTCATACAAATGTTCACTACTAAATTACGAAACACCTTCCAAAATAAGTAGAGTCTCAAACAATCTCAGTCCCATCAGTTTTAATTTATAACATAGCGCGCGTGCATCCTAATCTAATTCCTATTGGCGTCATCATGGTACATTTCTCAACATACGCACGGCTGTGCGTCAATCCGATGACGTGTGCAAGTCAGATGGGGGAAGCATGCGCGCGCTATGTTATAAAAAAACTTTTTACAGAGAGGCAACACCATAAAAAAATGTATATTTATAAGAGCTTGTCGAAGTTTAATAACACGTCAAGATTAAACCGATATGAGAAACCACTTTCACCATTTTTTTTTTTTTTTGTTTTGTAATTAATCAGGAACAAAACCTGTTTTCCAGGAATCATTTGCTTTATTTTCACTATGTTATAAAAGAATTGGTTCATCCTTTCGGCTGTGCGTATATCGAGTTTTGGATGCACTTGGGAAGATTGGAGAGCACTCAAGAAGCTAGAGTTGCTAACTCTTACGCTTCTCTCGTGCTCTCCAAACTTCCCGCGTGCATCCATAACTCGATATACGCACGCTAAACATGAACCAATTCTTAATTATTAAAGCAACTGTGAACCTTACGGAATGCTCAGTAGCTTGCATTACGTACGTTAATATTTCCAGTAACAGTTGATTTCACTTTAATAACTCCTTGGTGAGAATGTACAAGATATAAATACTTCAACATTTCGCCGGTGCTAAATGTATCTTCTTTTTAAATATGGTGGCACACTATGAGCTAACCAGCAACTATACGTAGACAACCATGAATAAAAATATCACAAGACCATTATTTAAATATAACTTAAATCCTCCGGGGACTACAAACATAGCACAATGATCTTTGTTAGAAACTAACACAGTCTGAAGTCACTTCAGGACCGAAATGACGTCATGTCGCCCATGCGCACTAAACACATATGCAACTCTTCACTACATGACAAGCTCGGCCATTCTTTCCAAACATGATCTCGTGATTTTTCTTGCACTTCGGTGGAGCATTGTAAGGTAAACAGGCTATATAAGCTTTTCTGCAGTGAATCTCAGTGAAATATCTCTCAAGACATCGATTCCATTTTCTTGTTCTTTTTAACTCGCATGGATGTGAAGAGCGTCTAAAGCGAGAGGGAGGAACGTCATCAACGTCAATCTTTGCTTTGATATATTCTTTTGCCACATACAACCGTGACGTGCTGTGGCGTTCTATCAGTTCGTTTCCATTAAGAGCATAAGTAAAAGTACCATGTACTCCAGGTCTGTCTGATGATTCACGGCGAACTTGAACAACCTTGGAATTTACTGAATAAAAACTCCAACTTCGCACGCACAAGAAAACCGCGAGCTGAAATGAGAAAAGGTAAACAAGCAGAATTATATATCAGTGAATAACTACCTGAGCTATAGTCAGTTCAAGGAAAACATAACTTATTGTAATGACATCTAACAACTTTCAAATGAAAT
Source organism: Pavona decussata (assembly GCF_977016875.1). Taxonomy (NCBI): domain Eukaryota; kingdom Metazoa; phylum Cnidaria; class Anthozoa; order Scleractinia; family Agariciidae; genus Pavona; species Pavona decussata. The sequence goes on along the minus strand of NW_028145444.1, from coordinate 3,629,988 downwards.
ATAGAAACAAAAACGTGTATGGTGTTAATTAACAAAATCTTCAAGCTTTTAATTGACTTCTACCATTGTTGTAGTCTGCCAACATTCTCTCGGAGGGCAGGGTGGAGAGCGCGGGGCTCATAGTGTACTTCCTCCTTACATAAGATAAGGCTAAACAGTTTTAAAAGGATTTATTTAAAGACATAGTGTGCACTTACGCAGTAGTCTTTTCTCTCTAAGAAGCGGGGAAAGTTTCGTGGGAACGGGAATTATTATTTTCGTGTGAAGTGTGTTTTGGTTCTCAGCACTGTCCTCTCCTATCACCCGCGTAAATTCCAAAGAGCCTCTCACTTTCTCTCTCTTCACCCTCACCCCAGGGAATTCAGCCACACTCTTATTGTTTCCAGGTTTTATTTAGATTTTTTCAGAGGAGCCATCAGCCCCTTCAAATTTACTGCCATCCGCAAGGTTTTGGTGTTTTTGGCAAATTTGATGAATGGATGATTTTAATTCACTTTTTACTGAGGTTCAGAGAGATTGTCCAGATTCATTGCCAGTCGAAAATAATGCCGGCACCTTTTTTTTTTTTTTTTTTTTTTTTTTTTTTTTTTTTTTTCATATACCGGTCAACTCTCACCTTGTGGACACCTCGCTATAACGGACACCCCTAAAATACGGACAGCAGCTAAATCCCCGACAAAAATAAATTGCAGACGTTTGGCTGAAATAAATTCCCGCCGTTACGGACCCTCGCTATTAAGGACTGACTAGCTAACTCGCGGTTCCGAGAGTGTCCGCAATAAAGGGAGTTGACTGTACATGGCGTTTTCATGCAAGGTACATCTATGCATTATTTCATTATATACGCCGGCTTTGGGAGTTGTTATCGTTTATTGAGCAGACATTACATCAGCCGAAAATTTGAGAACTTGACCTTGGTAGCACTTGTTTTTTCCTCTGTTGTAACTTGAGACGTTATCAAAAATCCCTGTACAAATGTTATGAGAAAGATAACGAGCAAGGATTACTTAGCGGGTCAAGTGATCAAAAGTGATTTTGTCAAGATGTTCCCTTAACTGATTGAATTGAAGTCTATTTAAAAACCGTGGGTAACACTACTGTTGCATCATTCAAAGATATGATGGTTTCCACTTGAGTTAAAAAGAAAAAAACAAAACAAAGTAAAATAAAGAAGGCACTAGTTTTATCAGTGGTTTCAGCTATTTCAGTTCTTTCTTTTCCTCAGTGGTTTCAACGGCTTTCTTATTTGTTTGTTTTCTTTTTCTTTCGTTATTTATCCCCAAGAGGGCCGTCGAAGCCTGCCAGTCACTTCCAGTGCTATTTTCAATTTTTGCTGATCACTCCTTTTTTTTGTTGATCTTTAAATTAAAACTGTAAATTAAGCAAGTATTTTCCATTGCAGGGCAGTCTGCTACACCTTAAGAAACTCATTTATAATTAATTAAGAATTTCTCTCAAGATTCAACACTCATGAAAACGTTTTTTTAAAAACCTGACGCAGTATTTACGGTTTGATATGTTAGAGGAATATTCACTAATGAATATAGGACCTGGACTGCGTGACTCGTCCCCTAGCTACGCAATGTGTTTTTGGACTGTCGCACGATTAGCTACTCAACGTGTTTATCGGACTATTTGACTAAAAGCAAAATAACTTACCTTTAACATAGGGTTATCCATACAGTGGAACTCTTTGGGAGTTCAAGTTTGAGAATGCTAAGTTGACCTTCAGTTTTCCGCTTTGTCCATGATCCTGGCAGAAAAACACCAGTTTATATATCCGACACCAGGAACGACGAAACCAGTAGCATTACACCATCGCGCTAATTTTAGATTCATTTTGTAATGGTTCAGACTTGCCATCGTCTGCTCGGCTAAGGCAGATATCGGAATTCGAATTTAGACAGCAACAAACAAGACAGCGAATTTCCTTTTCTGTTCGTTTGTTTGTTTGTTTGTTTATATTTAGCGTTTTTCTTATAGTTTGTCAAAATTAGTATGGCATGAAAAATTAGCCTAAATTTCACTAGTTACCAGAGTGCAATCGGGCTCAAGAAAAATCAGAACTGTGATAACTTTAATTTAATCCGTTTTCATACTGTTCGTGTAATTTAATTTGTCGTTGAGAAAAGTTTTTGTAATTGTCATTCTACCATACTCTCTTTTGTGTTTACTAACTACAAAATCGTTCGCTTAGCTAGTGCGACAGTCGCTCAATTTGTTTGCTCGTATTAAAAGAAAATCACATTTTCGGTTCTACGGTAGATTTCAACATGTTCAACAAGAGACATTCAGCAGGGGTCAGTGAAAATTAAGGAGAAGGGGATTCCTTTACTCTAAAATATACACATGACGTAATGTGAACATCTTACGTGCAAACGATGGCACTTCCTGCTGCGCCGACAGCCAGATCTTTTACAAATCTGACTAGATAGTCGGGCAGCAGGGAGAAAGAGCAAAACTATTAAAAAATAACGAAATCGTATAAAAACATACTGGCACGTTAACAATTTTTCACAATTTTCAACAATCGTTGTCTTCACAAATATTATTAACACATTTTGCCCGCTGCCATTACACATACATGTGTATCCTACAAGCGGCCACAAGAATTACGGGCTATTTTAGCCAATTACTTGTTTATTTATTTTTCTTTCAAATGCTTTGAATAGTGTCAAGAGAAAATGAAAATTTCTTTTGACGCTGTTGAATGGGTATGAAATTACAACTTAGGGGAGTGCGTGGAGATTGAAAGGATAACTGACGAAAAGCATTTTTTGTAAATTTCCCGTACTGAACAAACCACATGATTTTCCGTGTTAAAGACACAACAAATAGGTCGCAAATTACTAATTTATAAGAGCTTCCAGGCACAGCACGGAAGTTAGATGACAAAAATATATAGTAATGATATAGATGAAAAAATGTGAAGGATTGCATTGTTTATTTATGCCGCGACTCTGCGAGTAGCCTTTTGTCCTTGAGTTCCGGTGATCGGATCAGGGGCAAGCTGAAACTTGCTAGGAGGCGTTTTCATTTTCCGAGTGGCTACATTGATTGTCACAACGTTTTTTATTTTTATTTTTATTTTTAATATTATTGTTTAGCTAAAGGCTTCTTCGTTCCTCCCTTTTTGGTGCGTGGTATCTCCCTGCATCGATCCAGACTGCTTTGTTTGGTTAAGTTTCCGAAAACCTGTTCTGCAGGCGGAAATACGTAACATCCCTTTGAAAATTAAGTGGAAAGTATATTAAGTAGCTCTTCATGATTTTATTTTCTGCTGTCTGGAAAGAGTAGAAGCTGTGTGGAAATAACATCTTTCTCTGCTCTCACATGACTTGGTCTATTATGAAACAAAACGTCAACATATAGCAATAACGTTTTTCCGTGTGGTAATGTGGGGTGTTAAAAAGGGGCAGTGTCACCTATCATGTCACTTTAATGGCCAAAAAACACATTTGTTTTGACGGGAATCGTTAAAATAATGGTTCCGTTTTGTTAACAATAACCCTAATTCTACACAGAAACTAGTGTTAGTTGTCTTTGGCTGCGGATGGCCAAGATTGAAGAGGATTGCAACTTGAAAAACTTGAAAAAGTTTATTTTGGAGCCGAATCGCTAAAAAAATGATTATTGCTTGTTCTTCCAGGGAGAAATCACTTAATATATTCTTCTCAGCGCTCTAAGAGCAATTTGATGTTAGCGAAAAGGTACCTTGTCAAATATTTGAGCAGTCGCGACCAAAATACAGAGAAATCTCCGTGACAGTGCCCGCCACTGGGACAAATATTTCCAATCCATGATAATTTATCACTCTTTTTATTGCAAAGTAAAGATATAAACTCCTTAATACAATATGCTGTAGTGCCCTAGGAACATTCATTCGGAAGAAATACACCTAAAATACTCGTTTTATTAAATAATACTATAAAATACAGTTTACCCATATTAGTTATGTTATAACCTTTATATCAATGATAACTTATTTAATATAAATATATTAATGTAAATATTCATAAAGCGGCCAATAAGAATTTATTTGTATCACAAATATTCGCAATTCTAGAGGGGCTGGATACTAATTTCAAACTTTTGGCCAACCAAAATAATTGTCGTGAGCTATAAATCTCTGGTCTACATCTGATTAGATAACGCCACCATCGGGGGGAGGGGAGGGGGGTGTCTTGTCGAAAAGTTTGGTGGGAGGGTGCGGACCGCGTCTGAAAACCATTTAAGGGTGCGTTCGATTGACCCTATTCCGGAATAGGAATACATACAATGATGACAAGAAATCCCTCATAAGAGGTTTTTGAAGTTGCTGGAGTACCAAATTGCTCTTAAATTATCGTATATGAGCGAACGTCTGCATAAACGGCTTCCCAAATTTACTTAAAAGAGAAATCTAATAGCTATTCCTTTAATTCTTATTCGGGAATGCGGTCAATCGAACGAAACCTAAAAGTTTTTGATTAAATACGTCATTTTTCAAAGCAATTAAGGCCCAACTCCGTTAAAATTGCCCCTTTTTTCAAAGTCTACTCTAACTCCGATCTATGCTACGTAGCAAGCGAAAAAAAAAAAAAAAAAAAAAAAAACTCGTTTCCACGGAATGCGTACCCTTAAGACAAAAGGGCGGTAGCTTATTAGGTGGCGGCGTCACCCCCTCGGCCTCGCCCCCCGGATGGCTTAAGATGGTATCTTAGGGGAAATTTTAACTACAACTAATTTACACGTTAAAGGTGTCCTTAGTGGACTACACTGTCATCACATGGTAATGAATCGTATTTATCAGTTCTCAAAACATGTTCCAAGGATCTCGTCGCACATGCGCACTAACCACAAGTGCAGCTCTTCACTACATGGCAAGCCTGGCCATTCTCTCCAAAGACGATATGATGAACTTTCTTGCAGTGGGGTGGAGCTTTATAAGGTAGACAAGTAACGTGTTTCGTTCTGCAGTGAACTTTAGTGTAAAATTTCCCAAGACAGCGGTTCCATTTCCATTCGCGTTTCAACTCACAACGATTTAAGGAGCGTGTAAAACGAGAGAGAATGTCATCGTTGTCCATACCTTCGCTCTGATCTTTTGCTGATGTTAGAGACTCGGTGCTGTTGAACGGGTATTCTAGTTTGATTTCATTTAGAATGTCGGATTGATCTTCACGGCCGTCAAAGGTTTGCTTGAGATCTGACAACTCGTTGAATTTGACAGGGCTCGTAGACACCTCGGTAAAAAGCCAACTATGTAGCATGAAGTATGCGGTCAACTGGAATAGAGAGAATGAAATAAGAAGTTTAACAAAGTACGTCAACATTCACTATTTAGTGATGAAAGCTAACGCTAAAAATTAACGAGTTTCGACTGAACATCCGGTCGTTAGCGTTGAGTAGAAAACAAACCAATAACGCAATCGTAAAAGATTGGACTTTTAACAACGCTGGAAGGCTGGAAGACACTATGTTTTATAAAGGGCCTATTGCTTTAATCTTTTCTCTTTTGGAGTCGAACCTCATTGAGTCATATTAAGTGGTTTCAACTTTTGGATTTCTGAAGAAATCCTTTTATAGCAGTGCGGTCATTCAAATGAAAGCTTTAAATTTCAGCAGCGGTGCTCCAGAAAACGAGTCTTAACACCAGCGTTTGGGTCATAAATTAAACGGAAAAGTGAAAAAAACAAACTCTTCAGTCGCTATTTAAGGAAATTATCTTTTAAACAGTAGTTTCCGATGGCTTTGGGTACTAATTATAAGTCAGAAAGATGATTCACTAACGGTCTGTAAATGAAAGGCTTCAATTTTTTTTAAGTGCGATCATTCAAAAAAAGATCAATTGGCAGTTATCAATACGTAGTTTTTTCCTGTGGTGCTTTAAAAGTAATGCAAAATGGTTTGAACGTTTGACTCGCTCGGGCGGAAAATAAACGTTATTGTATGATTTTTGCATATGGTGAAAATTGAAACAGATGGTCCCGAAACCTACTTTACCAAGAAGCATTATTAGCATTAAAAGAAGCTAAAGTAAAGTTTTTAAAAGCTGTTTTCAAAGGATTCTTGCTTTTGGCATTTTAACAAGTAAAATTTTCACGTAAAATGAGCATACCTTAAAGATAATGTTAAGTTCCATGTCCGTGTTTTGTTCTTATCCTGGGGTCGGTTTTTTCAGCGTTGATGTGTGCTGTTCGTTGTCGCTCTTTGCTCTTCTTTGTACTGTTCTAAAGTCGGGCTCTTCTTGTTACGTAGCTAGTGGTCTTGTGAGATGTGAACTGCACACAGCTTGGTCGAGTCAATTCTCCAAAGGTGTTGTACTGATTGCTTGTTTGCTACCGAGAAGGGAAGGCTTATATAACCCGTACACGGAACTGAATCCAGTGTCCTTGATTACGCTATAGTCAATTCTATTTTAAATTTTGTTGTAATGCAAATAAACTGTACTTACTATTCGTCTGAAAGTCTGCCTGAACCGGGAGTGAAACGGAAAGGCCTCAATTCACGCCCATCCAACCAAGCACAAACGGAAAGCTGATACCAAGCACGCCCAAGTCTCTTTTATCGTCCTAGGTCGATTCTCCTTTGAAAGTTAATAGTTTTTAGGCATGAACGTAATCTCACGAAACAATTCAGCGAAAAGCCAAACCCCTTTTTTTTTCACTGTTCTCAATATAAAAAGAACCACAATGAAGAAATTAACATATGAATTCAATCACTTTTAACATCTTTCAATTCCGTATGTTTTGTTCATATTATTGTGCACGTGATGTCAGTTAATTCGTTTTCGCTTATAGCAACAAGCTGGATGCAGCGCTTCGCTAGTAGAGAAACGGCGGAAGAAGTTTAACAGGCATTTCTACGAATTACTCAGCTAAACAGGGGTAAAAACCGCGTTAGTTTCCCGCTTTGCTTTAATATGACCTTGAACAGTAAACTTAGCAAGAAATTTAAAAAGAACGGAACGAATTTTACGTCAGGATATAAAATTTGATTTCAGTTTATTAGATTTATAATTTGCACCCTTTCCTAAAAACTCTCTTTCTTTTGAATAATATTTTGTTCCTTCTCCGTATGTCTTTTGTTCTATAAGATGACCGTTTAATCAGGGAAAAAAAACAATTATGCGTTCGGTAGTCTGGGCAAGCATAAGTGACGCATTTCCGGTTGACCGCATTCATGATTCCTCCCAAATTCTGCGGAAGCGAATAACTGACCCGGGTAGGAGTAGCTAAAAAAGCAAACCGGTGTAGAAATTTTATAATATTGCCAGATTTCAAAAGTTTTAGGGTTTAGAAAAAGGCTTTCGAAATACATTTCTGAATAATTGTCAAAGGTTATTTGTTTCTTTCCCTCATTTATTTGTATTTACACGGCCGCACAAGTCTTAAACATGTTTGCGTTGCTGGATAAAGGTTATCTATCTCTGTTCATAAAAATGACCGATAAAGTTGACGAGCGGTATTCGACATTTCTGTGTCTTCGTGGCATCATTCAAGAGAGACGGGTGTTCGATTCCCGTTAATTTCTGATATTCCCGAAATATTGGTAGCCTTTGTGGCTGAGATATCTCACTGAGTGATCGCTTTAAAAATTCATTACATAGTCCACATCATCAGGTAATTTTTGAGTACCGTTTTGAATTGTTTGAAATGTTTGCAGTTTTAATATCGACTTGTGTGGAGTTTTTTTTTTATGTCAGACTTGGACGATTGACGAGACAAAAAAATAGCAATTTTAATAACTGAACGGTCACGACGCGACAGGAACACCAGACCAAATCAGACCAATTTCCATCGTTTGCGTTCACGCTCTGACCAATTATCTCCCGTCTGTTAGTATACGTTTCATTGGTTCCTTTATCACTCAATGAAGCAGTCGATCTTCCTTTTAAAATTCACTATCTAAAGAAGATGCAAGAAATACAACCACAGAACATTCAGTTTGATCACGGAGTTTAAAATTAACGTGACACTAATTCGGCCAATTGCGGTTGAACTTCAGTTGAAGTTTCTTCCTGTGGCTGCGCCCCGATCCGACAATATTAGGCACACGATCAAGATGTTTATATCAGTATTGATTGAGTGAAACCAGTTTATTAACTTGGTTTCTTAACTTCACGATTAATAAGTTTTATTTTTTCAAGAGAGACAAAATTCAAAACAGCTGATTGCTTCAGTTTTTATATCAAACCCGCAGAATGACCGACCTGATTAAGTTAAATGCCGTGTTGATAATGTTCCGAAGACTAAGACCTCACTCAGGAGTTACGCATGGTTGTCTTTGCAAATCAGACGAGACAAATACAAGTGCTTTACGTGTTGATATGCAAACAAAAGCAGGAATTAAGTCACTGCCGCTTTTATCTCTTAAGACATCAATGTTAACCCCGTACATAGAAAATATAAGTTGTTGTTACTGAAACTCGTTCCACCCTTTGGTGACTTCAAAGCCTTCGTGACTGCAGACGATTGCTTAGGCGTGACTGAAACGAGCGACGGAGTCGCGAGAAGATGTCGACATTATTAAATACGATGTCAGATATAATTGAAAACAACAATCCTACAATCTGTTATTATCGATCAGTTCTACTTACCCTATATCAATTATATTGTTACTATTTTGGTAAGCACACGACCCTATAAGCGTGCATATCTACCTAACAAAAAGAAAGTGTAATTATTAAGGATGAGAGAGGAAATTTACAAAAGATTATAAATTGGCAGTAGCGCAATGTGCTACTATTAATAAACCGTTATTTCGAGCTTCGAAGGCCGTAAAACTGAATGTCGGGTCAATTTTTACATCCTCTGTTGGTCAGGCGATGTTAGTACGTGATAGACAAATAAATGTATCTTACGGTTAGTCGTAATTAATGAGACTGAGGGCGGAAATTTACAAAAGATTATAAACTGGTAGTAGCGCAATGTGTTACTATTCATAAATTGTAATTTCGAGCTTCGAAGACTGAATGTCGCGTCAATTTTCACATTCTCTGTTGGTGTTATTAGTACGTGATGGACAAATAAATGTATCTTACAGTTAGTCGTAATTAATGAGACTGAGGGAGGAAATCTACAAAAGATTATAAACTGGCAGTAGCGCAATGTGTTACTATTCATAAATTGTAATTTCGAGCTTCGAAGACTGAATGTCGCGTCAATATTCACATCCTCTGTTGGTGTCGATATATATTAATACGTGATGCACTGTTGTTCTGTTTCAACAGACTCGTCCGCTAAAGATCTACATGAACAGGAAGTTTTGCTAACTTCAAATCCATTCTTTAATTTGTTACTATTGCATAATAATAAAGCGGTTTCCAATTGAGTGTCGTACCAAAACCAAAGTAGTTACTCTGGGCCATCGCAACAGATGTAGACAACACAACCAGTCCATCAGAATTAAAAGCAAATACAGGTAACTGGCGCCTGGCGCCAAGCCGTGCGATTGGTTTTGGTTTGGATTCCCATTGGTTGGGAAAGTGGCGCGAGTTCACAGAGCGTAGTAATTGAAAACCATACCAAACGCTCTATAAAGAACAAAGTGCATACCACGGGACCTTAAATCGCCCATAGTCGCCCAAAATCGCTTAAGGTCGCCTTAAGTCGCCTAAAATCGCCTTAAATCGCTTAGAAGCATGTGTTAATTGCCCTAAGAGGAAAAACTTGTCCAATTTCAATATAACAATTATGAATTGATTTCACCGCAAAAAATCATTGGGGTGCAAGAGAACTGGAGCGATCTCGGCAAAAAGAATATTAGCTTACACAAAATATGTCACATACTTATAAGGAGACAACATTTTAATAATTATTTTGCTTGAATGTTCTTGTTAGGTGCTCCTGATTGGTTTTAGAAAAAAACAAAAACAACAACAAAAAAACAAAAAAAACAAATAGAAATCCCTTGGAGTATTAAACGTATCGGCAATATGTGGCAGTGAAAAGCGTTTGGCGAAATTTAACTTTGGGCAAAGACAACTTACGACGCTATTAAAAAAAAAAAGAAAAAAAAAACGTCATTTTTACGGTCTATCCGCTCAGTGGCAATAGCCAATTGCCAAGAAGAGGGCGAGATTAACTTTTTTACTTTTTGACTGTCAAAAGGAGCATAAAAGTATTGTGCATCTAAAAAAAATTGCACTGAAAATTCAAAAGATCTGTTCCACTGATCCCCAAAGTGCCAATTTAGCTCTGCTGACCTAGTATACTAATTAAATTTAAAATACAGAGGATGGACTGCTGGCTTATCAAACGCTTCGTCAGAGTCCAAGGGACGAGGAATCGGTGGGGTCTTCATTTTGTAGAAAAGGCCAAACTCCAAATGAAAGACCCTCGCTAAAACGCTCTTTCATACGCCGAAAGATACGAAATCAGTAGCGGTCTTCGTTCTGTAAAAAAGACCTAGTCGATTTTGCGTCTGATAACCCAGCAGTCCGTCCTCTGTATTTTGACTTTACTAGTACACTTTGTAATTGGTCTTCAGTTTTAGGTCTTCGGTCTTCGTTTTGAAGTCATCCCCGGCTTCTAGGGCCATTTTGGTCACGATTTGGGGCAAAATGGCTCTATCAAAGATCACTGTCATCCCCCTTTGGGACTCATTTTAATAGTCCTCAGGTGCATTTCAACCACTGACATTCAGTTAGGCTATTTCAGGGTACTAATAAGCGAGACCCAGATTAGCGGCCCTCAGAATAGCACTGTATTTTAGTCAGCCAAAATTGGCCCCAATTTAATATTGGCTGGCTAAAACATCTAAACCATTGCCCCGGTTGTTCAAAGAGCGACTAACTTTATCCAGTGGATAAATCGATATCCAACGGATAAAATGTACTTCAACCAATACTTTTTGTCCGATGGATAGTGACTCATCCGCTGGATTAATTACGTTATCCACTCTAGTTCGAACAACTTGGGCCTGATCTTTTGAATTTTATGTGTTCTGAGACTTGAAGAGGCAGTTCTTAATAAAGAAATGTTACCTAGCTAATCTCTGCATTTACATGCAGTAGTCAGGACTTTATTAATATTAACATAAAATGTCTTCACAGCAACGCATCTTCCTAAGCCACCGAATGTTGGACTACAATAAAATGTAGCGCGGTGGCACTTGTACTCAGTAAAGACCCTGTCAAGTTTACCATAGTAGGTTTTAACGATTTTAACGGTTTTAACGATTCCTGCATTCAGTGTAGAATTTAACACTCTTCTTTTTAGAGAAAGCTTTTTGCCGTTGAATGGGATTGACATGATAAGCTTCTCAGTGTCAATTCGGAAATCTTTCCTGTTTACCCGCCTGTTGTTTCTCCTAGCCATCAACTTGTCAAATGCTGTCCCCGATGTTGTTGAGTTGTTTACTCGAGAAGGGTCTTCGCTTTTCGACCCTCCATCGAGAATGTGTCTTGAATTTTGTTTTAACTCCTCCCTTTTTGTCATTTTTAATTCTCTAGCCAGCGTTAACCGGAGACTCTGCATTCCACTAGATCTCATACATGACAGAGGAACTACTTCGGTTAGAACAGAAACCTGAAAGTATGAGTTGAAAAAAAAGCTGTTCAACAATATAAAACATAAGTAACGGTAAGGTGTGTCAGTAGAAAGAAATGAAACATAAACCAAACTGATGGCAGACTGAAGACTAGATGTGCTAGTTGACATATTGGCCCAAATAAATAAGTTCCTTGGTTTATTTACCGCCTAAAGAGACGTCTGGCAAGTGTATTTCTACATGATGATGATGATGATGATGATGATGATGATGATGATGATGATAAAATATAGGAACATCATACTCCGGAAGGTACTCCAAATGCAGTCGAACCTCCCCTTGCGACCACCTCTCTTAAGAGATCACTTTTCCAAAATACCAAACTTTTCACAGTCAATACACAATAGTTGGAGGCGACCGGGACCACTTTTAGAGATGACAGTTCTGTAATTTTATTTTGCTAGTTTTAACCTCCCGAAAGCGACCACCTCATATCTATCCCTGTCGGAAGTTGGACAATTTGCCTTCACATGTACATTCTTGGGAACTACAGGAGACATGAATGTCAGAATCGGAGGTACCAGGGGTGAGTTGTATAAAATTTAACGTCGGGTGTAACTGCTAACGCCAGACCTTCATCCCAGTCCCATTCAGTATTTTAACGTCTGACGATAGCATTGACGCCCGCCGTTAAGTTTTAAGCAACTCTTCCCAGGTGTCCAGAAATAGACTTGTCCCATTAGCCGTATTAGGTGATTTATAACAGACAAACCATCAACTTAGTACTGAAATTCTTTGGCAATATAATTTTCGGAAAGTTTAAAAACGTTTTTGTGGCTACTAAATCTCTGGAGTCACCTTATGCTAATGAGTCTAAAATTTAGACCGAAAGGGGTCTGACCTCTCGTATGCGACCACCTTTGGGTTGTTGCTTACGGAAGGTTTGACTTTGATGGACTAAGTATTGATCCTGAGACTCCGTCCAAAAGGAATGTCTTTTTTACCCTCGCGTAGGTTATGTCTGCAGCCTAGCGCAACCACTTTCCCAGGGTTTTCCCTTGTAAATTGGGAGAGGGAAAGCCCTGGCAACAAGGTTACAGGCTCGCATATCCTGCCAAGAGTAGGTTTGCTTACCTTATATTTTTGGAGTACTAAAGATGTAATACCTTTTGTTATATAACCACGGGAAAGGGGTACCATTTCGCCGAGGTGAGGATGAGGGGTACAGGTGGATCATTGGTGCGGAGCCAGTAGACGGGAATTTTGAATTTATATTTTTTAGGCCACATATCGAATGATTTGAGGTCACAGAATTGTCATTCGTCATTTTAAATTCTTTGTAGAAGTCCTAATATAATAGTGACTACTATCTAACTTCTCTTTCAACATCATTACTTCATCAAGCATATGTTGGCAATGAGAGTACCGTAATGATTCGATTTAGCGCCCTCGTTCCAATAAGCGCCTCCTCTCTAAAAAGCAAAAATAATTTGTTACTTTTACATTTCTATTATTGTTCCTTTTTAAATAAGTATCAAAGTTTTGTTCGGCACATTTGGCTGTTTCTCAAGAAAAGAAATAAGCGCCCTCCCTTGATCCCCTTCCCTAAATCGAATCATTACGGTAAGTGAACTGATCACCAGAGATAAAATAACTTGATATTTAAACAAATTCTCCCAAATGGTACCATAAGAAATAGCTAGAAATATATACACATTGGTGCGGAGAATATTACATACCAAAATTGAGGTTTAGGTAAAGGTAAGGTAAGGTAAACTTTATTGTTTAAATTGAAGCTAAGAAAAGCCACTTCCTTTTAACATTAGGCCCGAGGCAATAAATTGCCTGTGAAACGGCAACAATAAAACTGGCAAAGAAGGGTTTCTAATACATTTTTTTCTAACCGTAAATTCAATCTTGCTCAGTTTTATCCTAATGTCCCTTCCGGACTTTATAATATGCAGTCTCAATCGTGAAATCAGCCTCACTTTTCTTATCATATTGGTTTGTCGAATTTTATAACATGTGTTCTAAACCATGAAATTGGAAAACTGTCCGCCTTAACCTCTCTGACGCAAGCTAGAGCGTAATAAGGAGGTTGAATGATTTTACAAAACCCTGTAAACCTAATTAGCATCTGGATCTCTTGTAGCCCAGTCCTCATATTCGGTATCTTATCGTTTTTCGATAGGTGAGCCGTTGCTGTAATCGTTTAATCTATCGTTGTATTGTTTTAAAAGTTATAGTTATCTTTAGTATTAACTATTGGTTTTGACCGTAATAAACATGCGAAAAGGTTTAAAGGATTTTAAAACAACAAATATAAACTGTCTCATGTACACGTTAAAGCGCTCAGATTATAGATAAAAGTTTACGGTTATTTACTAAGTAAATTGACTGTACTTTGACAACCATTGGGTTCGAGTTAAACTAACTCTAAACTGCCGTCTTGCGGTCCCTCAATCCCTTTCTTGGCCGTATATTAAGAGGACAAGAAAACCAATAGGACAAGAAAATCACGCCAGCAAGCAAAGCTGAGCTAATCAAGCTTTCGAAAGCTTGGCGAGTGAACCGAAGATGTTTTGCTCATCACTGCCGACTCGCCTTCTCGACTTCCAAGAAGGCGTACTGTACCATGGTGAGCGCAGTACCTGCATTTCTCTAAGTTTAATACTCACCAATACAGCCTGAAAGATGAGGAGGGTCAACATTTCTGTGTAAAGAACTGATCTCTGAAACAAAGTGAAACTTAAAATGTTGGGGTGTTTTTCTTAGTCGCAATCGACTCAACTTTTGCTGTAAAGCCGGAAGGAAATATGTAAAATAATAAATAATTATATGTTCCCAAGGAAACGGAAATTCTTTGTTTGCATTCAGGTGAACTAAATTTCGTCTCCGGCAGGAAGTAGGGGACGCGTGGGTCCTTGAAATAATTCAAGGTTTTATTCAACGAGGACCCTGTGTAGAGGTGGCTCTTAGTTTCCCATGCATTTTTTTTGTGGACCACGTGGTCGAAGGTTCAACAAAGCTATCACTCTATTCAGTACATCCACGATGTTAACGTATTATCCACCCTTCGGGAGCCGTTGCGCGCGTGGTACAGAGGGGTAGGTATTTTGGCATAAGGCCCGCCCGATCCGAAGAGCATCATGGTGGTTAATTGTCCAATCACGTCACTGAATTCTTTCACTGTAGTGTTTTCAGGAAGGATCTTCACATGAGCAATCGCTTACGTCTTAGTTACAGTTTTACCCACCGCCGGTGTAACCGGCTTTTTTTTTCTTAGCCAGTAAGATTCAATAAACGATGAGGTATCTATGTGTCAAGTCGTGTATTATCTCATATTTTCACTAATTGCGGTCGTCAATATTAATTCGACTTCCTCCCAAGTTTGTCCAATGTGGCGGCTTTTCTCCTCGCACGTACTAGACGGTCAATGTACGCGTTTGTTTGTTTGGGTCCCAGGCGAAGAAATTACACCATCTGTTTTGTGAAGAGTTACAATTCGATTCAATTCAATTCATTGAATTCAATTTTATTCACTCTTATTAAAACAAAATACAATATATTTTATAGTAAGAAAAAATTAAACGTGCAGAGCAATTTATTGAATGATTTTACCCTCTACGGAAGAAGTGCGTAGTGGCCAAAGGAGCTTGGCTTTCGTGTTGGCCACTACCTCTGTGCAGTTAAATAAAATAGGGGGAAGTAGAATTTTTAATACTGGTTGAAGAGCTCTGCCAGTTAAATTAAGCTTGGGAGAGGAAAATACAACAGTAAGGAAAAAAGTGTTTACAGCAAATATATAAGTATATAGTATACGTTGAATTTTACAGCATGGCACCCGATCGTCGACATTTTTTTTCCTTTTTGATTGCTTTAATTTGTCTCAGTAGGTTTACAACTGCGACTTAAGTGTTGGCTATGTACAGTCAGCTGCTCTGAAATGGTCTGTTCACTCACTTTATCCATGACAAAAATATTGAGGCTAAAGGGCTGGTTCACACGAGAAACGCAAACGCGAATGCAAGCGCAAGCAAACACACGTGTGAAGTACCACAACGCAAGCGCAAGAGGCAACGCAAGAAATGGAAAATGCTTCATTTCCTTGTGTTTGCATTTACAAGCATCATTCAGGAGCATGTGCTCCTAAGTGATATAAAAAACTGGCGCTACGCGAAAACAATGTCAAAGTATCCTTGATTCAGCCAATAAACGCCGCCGGCCACGAAGCGGATCTTTATATGTTTCACTCCTTCGTTGCCTGAGAGGATAGATAGCCAACGAGGCGATACGCTTTATTCAGGCGCTACGCTATATTCATCTCATGTCCAACAAATGTGAATGGAGTAATTGTTTTATTAAAACATTCAAGAAACGTTGATTGATCTTCCTGATTTCGCTTGATTTGCAAGAACCGACCACAAGACAATTAAATGGTCGCTATTTCTCGGGCAAGCAAAAGACAAACAAAACAAAAACAGTTTTATTTGTTTGATAATTGTTACGCACATTTTACTTTTAATGTATTTATTCGACTTCTTGCTCGTAGATTTTATTTTTACTGTCCTCCATTTCGCGCCTCGCATCCTGATTCACGCTTCTTTCCATTCTGAAGTCGTTGGAGAAGAAAATTACAAACCCTTTTTTTTTTTTTTTTTTACAAATCCAGTCCAGCCCAGTCTAGCTCACTCCATTCTCTCTTTTATGACATGCCTGTACAGGAAAAGCATAGCCTCCTCCCAGGCCGCAGGAAGGAATGAATGCGTGACGTCGGCGTGACGATGAATGCGTGACGATGAATGTGTGACGAGCCCAATGATTTGTATTGGATTTGTAAAATGTGGATTTGTAATACGTAAAGTTGTAAAACGTGGATTTGTAAAACGTGAGTTTAAAACGAGGATTTGTAAAACATGGATTTGTAAAGTGTGGGTTTGCAAGTATGGATTGTAAATTCCATACCTGACAAATCGCCCTTTTACAAATCAAGTCAAGCCCTGTCCAGTTCAATCCATCTTTTAAAATCTTCCACTTCTACAAACTAACATGTCTCTTAAAAACGCAACATTTATACCCAGAGAGCAGCTTCGCGCGTTCCGCTGATCCGGTGCAATACTGAGCAGACAATTGCGTCCCTCAGCTGGCAGATGCAGAGAATCGTTTATAGAACAGAAGCACCCAACGGCAACATTTAAGGAAAATACAAAATGTTGTCTGCTGTGATCCAAGGTCATTTTCTGCCATTTTAAAGATATGTTTGTGTAAGCTAATACGGTGGCTTGTTCGTCTCCAAATCGATAGCAGTCATTTCCAGGTCTAGCAATTTTCTTTTATTTTTCAATCCTGTTAGAGAACTCTTTCAGTGTTACTGTCCAGGAGTATTTCGTTGACGATTTATATTAAAAACGTTGCAGGAGATGAAAATCATTCCACCTGAACTTGAACCTTAAAACATAAAAATCCTGAAAATGTTCAAATATTCAAACCGTCATAAAAGTTGTAACATACTATTTGATGAAAATGCTTTTTACAATAACTGCAGAAATTCTCGCGCGCTCAGTAAGCGGACAGACAGATGAATTTATAATTTATATGCGATGTTGTCGCAACGAACGAGAACGGGGAATTTGAAAACCAAACGTCAATCTGTCACTTTTGTTACGGGACATTTTCCCATAAAAATAGATTTCACTCAATTTAGGAAATATCGTAGCCTTTGTAACCGTCAAGTAAAGTACATAGATGTTGAACACCCGCTGTTCTCTCGAATAGGAATTAGCTTCAGTTTGCAAAGGCGCGAAAAGTAATTTCTTTAGAATTTCCTCCATTTGTTAAGCTTACGCATGTAAAATTGAGTTGTCGAAATTCTATTGGCTACGGGTCTTATATGACAAATGTTCTTCAGTTAAAGCTCTTGAGTTCTGTCTGCAAAAGAATGAGTTAAGATCTGCAATAAACGCTATGTTCCAGTGAAGAAGATCTGGTCCACTTGATGTAAAATATCCCAATAGGTAGCAGGGCACCTCTCGCTTAGCCACAGAGCTAAATTGCCCCAACAGACCCTGTTGCACTTTTCAACCAATGCAAAGTCTCCCTTTTTCCATTAACCAATAAGAGCGAGACAAGTGTTTGATTTTGGTCTCGTCAGGTATATTGAAATTCATGTTTCTCGTATTTTTTTTTCCCCGCGTTTTGAGTTCAATTTGTCCCTTTTGATAGGAAACAAAAAAGCAATAACCACAACAACAACAAACAAATTGACGTAAGATTTTTTTATGCGTTTGTCCTGTTATTGATCATGAATTTAGTCATAATATTGTCAAAGTAGTCTGCGGTTCCACAGCTACTTTGACAATGTTGTGAAGCAATTTATGATTAACAAAAGGACAGATGAATGAAAAACTGACGTCACAAAGGCCCCTTAGCTTATGAGATTTGAAGGCGTTCTGCCAACAATGGCAGTAGGCATTAGTTAAGAATGGGTCATATAACAGATCAATATCCATTTTTTCAATTGGAAATTTTAATTAACATCCGTATGATGCGCTTCGGTTTGTCTGGTTTTCAAACATTGACAATTTCATTAGTGTCTCCATATTTTAAAAAAATTCATGAGTTTAAAAGCTTTTAACCTCAATAGGTAAGAAACCTGTCTGAGTTTACACTAAATATTTGTCGAAGTCCTTAACAAGCTATCATCAGGCAGGGAAGAACAAAAAGAACTTTCTCAGTCAACTTCTCCGTGTTTACTTGGAGAATAATGCATGGCAAAATTTCTTAATACTTCGTTTATATATCTTGTTTTCTGTAATTAACGTAGGACGCAAATTTCAGAGAGCTTTCGTTTCGATTCTTAACACATTACAATGCATGTATACAGTGTATTGTGCTCACACCAACGCTCCACTAGAATTTCACAAACAATGGCTGGCATGGGTGCCATGTACATCTTTTTTTATATTTTCAAGAGCTTAAAAGCTTTTAACCTCAAAAGGTAAGAAACCTGTTAGAGTTTAACTAAATATTTGTCGAAGTCCTTAACGAGCTATCATCAGGCAGGGAAGAACAAAAACAACTTTTTCAACTTCTCCGTGTTAACTTAGAGAATATTGCATGACACAATTTCTTAATACCCCGTTTACGTCTCTTGTTTTCTGTAACGTAGGACACAAATTTCAGAGAGCTTTCGTTTCGATTCTTAACACATTGCAGCACATGTAAACAGAGTATTGTGCTCAAACCAATGCTCAACTAGAAATTCCGCACATCTTTTCGAAAGAGTTCACAAGTACCGAGACCACGAAAACACAGTCGGAATGTGAGAGTCGCTTCTTTTAACAATCATGTTAAAGTCTGAGAATATAGAAACAACGTTCATTGTTTTACTCAACTTATTAATGTCACTGCATGAAATTATTGGTATACGGTCCTTTACAAATTTTGTACATAGCCAGTTCGCAAAGTCGTACACGGAAAATATAAGGACGTGGCCGCATAAGTATAAAGTCCGTATCATGATCATCAGTATACGTCAATGTACGTGCCAAGAAAATATACGGATTTTATGTATTTGGACCAGGATTATGTATAATTTTACATAAGTATAATATAAGAAATCAAACGTATACTGGTCATTACACAGTCTTTATACGACGTTGTCCTTAATTATACGTCAGTATATGTTTTCCGTATAAGTGATTTGTACGGACTCTTTATACCACCTCGTATTTGTTATATCACACAGTGTATACTAAATAAAGAAAAAATAGAAGAATTCCTGTTCTCCAGACTGAAAGCTCTACTCGGTATCGTTTGTGGAAGAAAGATAGGCATGAGTAAAACTGATAACTGAAATAATTATTATATAATAACTCCCATAGTAAAGCGCCGGTTCTGATTGGCCAATTAAGCATTTACTATTTGCTGCTCTCCGTCCCTGCCACCAGTCGCCAGTATGTTAACTGGGCCGTGCCAATAAATTGTTTACTTTTCCCATCCCCTGATCGACTTAATTTGTTAAAAAAAAACATGTCAAAAACGTTTCTGAGTTCAATGCCGACTAACTTTTCAAGGATTTTTTCTTTGAAGTTTGAATTCATTCAACCGAAATAGTAAAAGGTGCAGCGTGCGCTTTTGAGTCATGTAATGTGGATGAACGCGGGATGTCACCAGTATTAACTACGAAAGAAGAGTAAGAGTTGCTCGAGGCGACAGCCAAGCGTGGCTTAAGCCTTTAGATGCTTAGCACCCCTCCAAGGTGTATCCGTAACTAAATTGTGCACCCTGAACAGTTTACTATTGCTTTACAACATAGTCAAAAGCAGTTAGTAAACTAACTGAAGCAGAATCTTCATGCTTTAATTTAGGTACCGACCCTTTATAGAAACCTGACTCATTTCAAAGAGTTCAACTATCGACATTCTTAGCCCTTAAATCTTCTTGGTTTTTTTTTTTTTTTTGTTTGTTTTACTCAAAAAGTTGAGAAGCTCCGAAGCCATACATGAAATGTGTTCGCCGTCTATAAATTAATGCGAGCGCGTGATAGCTTTCACCAGCGTGTACTCATTAGCAATTCAAGTAAATGCTTAATTGACCAATCAGAGCAGGGGCTTTACGTTAGGTCTGTTGTTATTTAACTTACAACTTTTACTCATGCCTACTTTCTTCCACCAACGCTATCGGATAGAGCTTTCAGTCTGGAGAACAGGGATTTTTCTATTCTTCTTTTACTAAAATTGTCTTTTGAGAGAAACAAAGAAGCCAATTGTCTGATGTCTACAGAGCGAGCAGGCAGTATACACTGTGTGAAATACAAATATATGGTGGTATAAAGAGTCTGTATGCATCAAGTATACGGAGACATATACAGATGTATAAGGACAACGGCGTATAACGACTGTGTAATGACCTGTATACGCTTAATGCATTATTCCTATTTATACGAAATCCTGGTACAAGTGCATGAGATCCGTATATTTTCTTGGCATACCCTGATGTATACTGATCATGATACAGATCTTATACATACTTCATGCCACGTCATCATATATTCCGTATACGACTTTGCGAACTGACTAGTGGCGGTAAAATCTGAGTATAAGGGATTGTATAGCAATAATTTGGTGCAGTGGTATTAATAAGTTGAGTAAAAAAGCGAATATACATTGTTTCTATATTCTCACACTTTTAGATACGACGCTCATATGTTCGTAAAAAGAAGCGACTCTCCCAATTTTACTATGTTCTCGTGGTCTCGGTACTTGTAAACTCTTTCAAAAAGATGTACATGGCACCCAGCCAGTGTTTGCGGAATTTCTAGTGGAGCGTTGGTGTGAGCACAATACTCTGTACATAAGCTACGAAAGCTATTTGAAATTTGTGTTCTACGCCGAGTTTTAGAAAACAAGAGAGGTAAACGAAGATAACACGGAGAAGTTTAGAAAGTTCTTCTTGTTCTTCCCTGCCTAATGATGGCTCGTTAAGGACTTCAACAAATATTTAGTTTAAACTCAAACAGGTTTCTTACATATTGAGGTTAAAAGCTTTTAAACTCTTAAACATTTTTTTTTAAATACGAAGACATTGATACTATTAGACTATTATTCTACTAGACAAACCTATTAGAAACAGGCATCTGTTTATATGATCCACTCGTAGCTCGCACCTTCTGCCGTACTTGTACATAGCCCACTGTCGTTGTTTGTAAAACGCCTTCAAATCTCTTTTGCCAAAGGGCTCTTGTGACTCTTTTAGTAGAAAGCATTTTCATTAAATAGCGGGTTACTAATTGACAAGCTACTTCATCATTTCTTCACTTCAAGGACCGGGGATCATTCCTTGAATAGCTCTTAAAGAGAGCAACTCAACATCAGTACCCTTACAAATGAAAAAAAAAGTAAAAATAAAACACGACAGCCTCGTTTCATCTCTAGCTTGAAATCGGCTGCAGCATGCGAATTCGTCTCCCTGTTTAATTAGTCCAAAAGCTACCACCATTCATTCAGTGTGGCTTCAGTGTTTAAAATTATTCAACTGCGAGTGTAAGAATCCGTGTGACTGAAGAGGTGGTGTTTCGATATACATCACTGTCATCACTAGAAAACCTTACAAGCTTTGTATAACATTGACAGACAAGTTCCCTGGACCTAGTTTAATGGACTTAACTCCCACGAGTCTCCTGTAGCGTAGAGCATCCGAACTAGTAATCGGAAGCCAGTCTTAGGTTCGACTAGTGATAGGAGCACTCGGATTTTTTTCCGAGTATCCCAGTGTCACTTACTGAATAATAAATGATTCTCAAGTTCTCTTCTTTTTCTCTGTGTTAATAGGGACGATCGATGGCGTTAATTTTTCGTACTTCCTGTATGGAAAACATGTTGAAGGATTACCGTAAAAGCTTTATTAAGTATCCCGTTCGAAGCCCTTCTGGGGCTTAAAAAAAATAAATAAACGCCCAAGGAGCTTTTACGGAAATTAGCTTTAACAACCGGACGTAAACCAGATGTTTGAGACCTAGACCACGAGTCTCCTGTAGCTCAGTCGTAGAGCATCCGAACTAGTAATCGGAAGGTCTTAGGGTCGACTCCTGATAGGAGCACTCGGATTTTTTTCCCAGTATGCCACTGTCATTTACTGAATAATAAATCATTCTCAAGTTCCCTTCTTTATCTCTGCGTTAATAGGGACGATCGATGGCGTTAATTTTTCGTACTTCCTGTATGGAAAACATGTTGAAGGATTACCGTAAAAGCTTTATTAAGCATCTCGTTCGAAGCCCTTCTGGGGCTTAAAAAAAATAAATAAACACCCAAGGAGCTTTTACGGGAATTAGCTTTTAAAATCCGACGCAAAACCAGATGTTTGAGACCTAAACCAGGAACGAATTATGTCGAGTATACCCTTTAACTCCTTTGTAGTGAGGACAACTTAGAGTTGCCAAAAATGTCGAGTTGGAGCATCTCTAAGCCGGAATTCATGGCTATAAAAGCGTCGTCGATCGTTCAGTTGAACTGCAGATTTGACAGTTCATCTTGTGGGAAAATAAAGACGGAAAGACCATGAACCCGTGGAGAATCGTGTTGTATCTGGCAGTCCTGGTAAATGTGAAATAATTACAGTTTTAACGAAACCGTTTTTTAATTGTAAGGGAAAATCAGTATTATGTGTTCGTGTGGCCATGGTAGTGTATATAAGGTATATAAGGTATGCAAGTTGAACGGAGGAGACCGGGGTGCGAATTCTCGCCGGTGAACCACATTTCCACATAGTACGTTATATCTTGCTTTTACACGTTAACTTTTTTTTTTCTTCCTTTACAGTGATCCTATGTGAAAATATGCCTGATTCACTTACTATAAATATTCCCTGTTGTCTTTGTTTCACGTTATATAAGAGACTAGGTTTAAGATTTCGTTAATTTTAAGCTCTTCTTTGGTAGTTATACTGATGGCCGTGAAGGGTTTAACTTGAAAAAAAATGGACATTTTCTTTAAATTCTTCAACGGGTTTTCAATTGGAAACATCACTCCAAATTATTTCTCCCTGATTTTGTTTTGTTCTTAAGGCTCTGAGAGCAAGTTACTTTCATTGTTAAATGTTATATGCTTTATTAATGAAATGTGTAAGGTGCATTGAATTGGTAAACTTTATAAGGGTGAACAGATCATCATTTAATGGATGTAAGTAGTGCCAGTCCCTAACCGCGCATCACAGGGAAAATCCCTAAAACTCGGAGAAACGAGGTAGAGATCCAAGTTTTTCAAGAGTCAGAGATATTCCAACATTTTTTAAAGCTAAGACGAGTATTATTTGAAATAATGGAACTGCTGCTGAAGAAAATGGGTAAATATACAAGTTTTGTTTATTTTTAGTTTTCACCCGCGTACACCGTTCAAAGTTATAGGTCTTTAACTGTTCTGATCACGTGACTTGCTACATATTGTTGTGACTCGAAACTCTTGAAAGCCTTTTAAGGGGAGAAAGGTGGTCCAAGCAAGTGCGGAAGTTAAGGTTTCCAAGATATTTCCCATAGCAACAGCATGGTGGTTAGGGTAGTCCTCCCTTAACTGAATCAAACTCCTTCTCATACTTCTTATTTGATTCCATCAGATTGCTTTCAGTCCAAGGAATGGAAACTCTGCAGTTTTAACACGGGGCGCCTCATTACTACAGGGCATAACAACCGATTGTGATTTCCATATTGGTTCGAATTCAATGGCTGTCGAATCCAGACAGAATAAAACGGCTGACGACTATTGGAGTGATCAAAACCTTATGACGGAAAGGATGGAGGAGAAGAGGAATGGTGAAGTGGATGCAGATAGTTCAAGACATCCATGCGTAAAGAGCTCCACGAAGATTGCCCTTGGAACTAATGTTTACACGGATTATAAGTGCAGATCGTATTCTTTAACCGGTTGTAATATCTATTTCTTTTTTGGCAAATGTAAACCAGTTAAGACTTACTTTACTGCCCCAGGCCGCATCTTCACTACTGATTGCGTGTGTGTATCGTAGCTGTTTATTATGCAAAGGGTTGATGACTAAAACATGTTTATTGGGCGAAGGTTTTAAAGAATAACAACATTGTACTTCCAGCAATTGGTTTTTGTCAATAAATGGCATGATAATATGAAAAATAAGTTGCAATCTTGTTTGGTTTCAGTTATTTTAGCTTAAACCTATCTAGACCAGGGAGGGAATGAGGGGGGGGGGGGGGGGGAAAGGGGTGTGGTGCGAGGACTTTGAACCTGAATAACTTTTTCAATATTTGAGCAAACGCCCTGAAACTTCAGGACTTTTTCAAAAATGTAACTTTAATGTTTTTAGCTCATAATAGCGTTCCTTTATTTGCTTTGATTATATTACTTTTTTTTTTTTTCAATTTCGGCGCTTTCCTGACGTAAATATCATGTCATATGATATCACAAATTCACATTGTGGACCTCAAAAGAAACATCTTTAGACGCACTGTCCGATCCTCCAAGTTTTACTGATAGCAAAAACCAAAAGAAAAATACAGAAAAATCATGCAAGTTTTTTTTACAGAAAGTTAACTTTTGTTCATTACAAAAGGAATATTCCAATTTCTGAAAATAAAATAAAAAAAAATAAATAAATAAACTGCCTTACAGTTTGGTCGCCACCCTGATAGTAACCTCAAATGAGGTGAACAATTGCAATGACAAACAAACCAAATGGGCCATTTCCGAGTTGCTTTGAGCCTCATTGCGAAAGCGAGGCAAAGTGCAAAGCTTTTCATGTGAAGATTAGTTTTGTTTGCATATGAATGAAAACTAATTTTCATAAAAACCATTCACGAAGATTTGCTTTCATACTGAGGTTCAAAGCAACTCGGAAATGACCCATCCCCCCCGGAAAAATTCCAAATAGAACTCCCAAGGGTAACAAAAAAATAGTCCAAGTAGCGTGGGTTAAAGTTAGCGGAGTTGGTGTTGAAGTATCCTGTTTATGATTGAGTAAATACTGTAGTTTTATCATTCATTCCCAATCGTGAGAAGGTTTGTTGCAATAAGTTTGTTTTCAGTAAAACAGCCTTTGGTTGAGAACGTTTAGGGAATTTAAGCCAAAATTTTATGAACATAAGGACCAAACTTCAAAGGCTAAGAACTAGTAAAAGATGTTTCCATTCATTAAAGAACTCCACACGTCAATGAGCTTTGTTCTGACATTTTGAGGTTTACCGACCGACGTTTTTTTGAGAGAGTTCGAGTTATCGGGGTAAATTTGAGCCAAGGGAAAGTAAAGTCGGTTCGAGTTAGCAGGAAGTTCGAGTTAGTTAATAGGAAATAAGTAAAAAAATGGCGCTAAATCCAGGAAAAATCGTAGTTTATTTGAGTTAGGGGGGGATACTTCAACTGTTTGAGTTAGGGGAATGCCTGTAATGAAAGTCAGCGCGGACAGATTACCGCCTTCAACCTCCTGTCGACCTCCCCCCCCCCCCCCTTCCACCCTCCCCTCAGTCTAGGTGTTGTTACCTTGTAAGACGAGACTGATGCAAACCATGCAACGTGATGGTTATTCATACCATAGTTATTATAAGACAAAGGTTATGAAAGCCATGCAACATGTGTATAAAGACGTTCTTTATTTTTAAAACGATTATAGTTAACAACAATGCTTGTCGGGTCGTGTGTTAACTAAGTCAAAATTCCAGCAATATTGCGGAGGAAGTTTGTGTGTAATTGATAAAAAAAAGGTTTGTTTTAACGTTCACACTACAGCTGAATATCATAACAGATCATAATCTTTTCTGTTGGTCAGTTGCTCCAACACATTTTTAAAAACTCTATTGAGGTTTGAGCATGGTGAAGGCCAAAAAATGCTAACAAAAACACATGCACAAAACAAAGAATTTTGACTGGAAAGATCAATGTGGAAAGATCAATGAGGGTCTTAATTTCGCCAACATTCCACTGGAATTGCCTTAGATTTTTTTAATGCAAATGTTTATTAACTACATCAAGAGTAAGTTACAATATAAATTTAGATTGTATTGCCGTAGATTTACATAAGTGAAATTTCGAATTTTGTTATGACGAAAGCTGTCGTAGGATTTCAAAACTTAAGAACCTTTTTTGTAGTAATGTGGTCGTAAAGATTTCTCATATCTCCAACATAAAAAAAGTCGGTTCTGTCTTATGCAAGGAGTGCGACTTTAAATTATGACCAACGGCCCAATAAATGGGTTTCCGCCACCTTAATACATCGACCGTAATATGTTTATCGACCATTAAAGGGAAAGCCTCATGGGGTTTTTGACGTGCTTGGTTGAAATTGGTGAAATAAGACCTTCACATAGCTACAAAACAATTTTAGAGCAACGAGAGGAAATAGATCAACTCAATTCTTGAAAAGAACAACTCGTTATCTGATCTAGCGCATTTTGGAACACAAAAATGCGAGAACTTGAAAAAAAAGTAAGCCTAACATTTTTAAGTTTCACTCCATTCCGACCTACTCTGTCTCTGGCCAGAGGCACTAATTGTAATCGGCAGTTTTATTGCACTAGGGTGATAACTTAAATAAAAAAAATAAATAAAAAAAACTAGACAATTATTTTATGTTTCTGTTGTTTCTGTTTCTAGACAATTATTTTATGTTTCTTCCCCTTTAAAGGGAGGGACATATTGCAGTACATCGCCTCTGGCAACATTATCGTTTTCTTGCCAGTTAGAGCGGTTTTCAATGGAGTGTCGTAAAACCAAAACCAAAGTAATTAATCTGGCCAATCACAACAGATGTAAACAACAACACAACGAGCCAATCAAAATTCAAAGCGAACACATGTAACTGGCGCCAAGCGCGGGAAAACGCATGCGGCCGAAACACGATTGGTTTTGGTTTGGATTCCCATTGGTTGAGAAAGTGGCGCGAGTTTTGTTAACCAATCACAGAGTGTCGAAATGCAAAACCAAAGCAAACGTAAAATTACTTTCGACACTCAATTGAAAACCGCTCTATTATGAAGTAATGTCGATTTAGTTACAGATAAAAGAATAAGTTCTTGAATGAACAAAACTACTCATACACTAAACTAGTGCAGCCATTTCAAAACAATAAAGAGAGGCAATTTGTCATTTGTAGTAACTTAGGTGACGAGAAAGAGACAGACAGTAAGAACCGGAAGGACAATTGCAAGTGTTCATTCGGTACTATCCTGATTGTATACTGATTACAATAAGATGTATTTAACGCAGTGTCTTTAGCTAAAGAGGTAAGTGACTTATTATACGTCGCAATGGAAAACAGTTTCTGTTTCAAACCAAAATTGCCAATCAGGGATAAATAATAAAGCGAGTATGATATGAAAGGTGGAGAAATTTTGTCACACAGTGTCGAAACACCTTTAGCTTGTTTCTCCTCCTCGGTCATATTTGACAATCGGCTTCTCCCGACAGCCTGAGGGGTGAAGGCTCGCCCACTGATTTGCTCTGGCACTCTTTTCCGGAGTAAGCTATTCAGATACGTATAAGTAAAATACAGAGCACATTTGCGATTTCAAAACTTGTGATGGGTAAAACAAGGACTAGCCGAAATAAGAAGCAACCTGCTCAGTGGGAAAAAGTGATAGGTTGTCTTAGGCGGGGGAGAGGATGGTGGGGGAGGGGTGAGTGGAGGGTCGGGGGTCACTCCAAGTACGCCTGCTGAATCCCACGCGCCTGCAAGCCAACTGCATGCATCAGCAAGTGTGTCATTTCGTCCCTGTGGATACCAGAAAGAAATTTGCACCCATTTAGGCCTAGATAGGCCGCGCTGTTTTGTATTCTGTGGCTAAAGAGGGAGGGGGAAAGGGTTAGGCGCGGATTCCATCCTTTTCCCTCCTCCATAACTCCGAAGATGTTAACATATGACAATGGCACTTTTGGAGGATTGATAGTACGTCCAAAGGCGTGTCCTTTGAACTCCACAACGAGAAGAAATGACGTCATATAACGAGAGAAGTACGCAATAATTGCCAACCGGCAACTTCATTCATGGGCACAGGTATACCAGCTCCCTTGGTAGGAGACTGCCTTCATCTCGTTTCCAGTGCCCCCTCTCAATTCCTCCTTCTCATGAAGCGAAAAAGAGACATAGAAATGAGGTTAAGATTTCCTTCACTACCAACTGTTCTACGAGAACAACGGTATCACTAAACATTGTCAGGCGCGTTAGCTGGGGGATAATTATCGGCAAAGACAAATAGACGTTGATCTCAATGAGCTTTATTCTGCTTCTTGAATCGTGTGCGTTTACATAAATTGTAACACAATATGCAAGGCTGATACTACGTGATACTACAGTTTATTTTTGACTAATTAGGTCTCTTGTGGATCCTACGTCAACTAGAAGCATTATCGTTCGCGGCCCTTTGCAGTTTTCACGTCTACTTTACATAAATTCACTTTTTTATCATTTTTAATTACGTACTGATTTGTACTAGACCGGAAACAGTTTAGAGAATGACGTGCGTGCACATAGCTAACAGCTAACGCTTAAAAGTTGTAATCAATTGGCACATACACAGTCCGTGGTGAATGAACCACAGTCTGCATAATACGTCAGTACAGCATTGCACTTTTTGTAACGATGAATCGGAACAGAGTTGTGGCATGCATTAAGACTGGATACCCGGCAAACTGCTTTTAGGATGTACTTCGAACCACCATTCAGGCAACGTACATACCCCCATCGCTTTTCCTTAATACAGGAAGGTTCACTTCTCTTGCTCAACTCCAGTTTTTGGAACACTTTTGGTGGCATCTCCCCCACGGGAAGTTTTTCGTACTTGTCTGCCAAGCGCTTGCGAAGGGGCGATTTACCAATCACTTCTTTCTTGTCCCTCGTCAGTCCATCGTTTAGCCTTGCCCGATACAGGTTATCAGTCAGACGGGACAATGTTGAGTGATCGCCATTTCTTCTTTGGCTTGCTGTACATGAGCGTACCCAAAGCACCAAAACAGTCGTCTAAGATTTAGAAGACACGAAAGTGGTAAGCTAAGTGACATGAAGATTTTGACCGATTTTGGGTGAAAATGGGGTAAAAATAAATGCCTTCACTTAGTTACAAAATAATAATTGGTAGCCCCAATTTGTTTTAAAGTCGTAATCCACTCCGAATCAGTCCCTCTATGGCTCAGATACACTCATGGTCAGTTTGAGTACGCTGGTGGTAAAAATGTAAAACTGGATGGGATTATTTTGAAGTTTCTGTTGATAGAAAACTTGTTTTGAGGATTTTAAAATCATACCAAATCCCTTTTACACTTTTGGCCATATCAGAGCGATAATCAATCTAGTGTAGTAAAACCAAGGTAATTAATCTGGCCAATCACAACACGCGTAAACACACGGTGGACCAGTTAGAATTCGAAACAGACATGTAACCGGCGCTAAACGCGGGAAAACGCGCACGTGGCAGCTAAGTCACGATGGTTTCGGTCTTGCTTTGCATTGGTTCAGAAAGTGGCGCGAGTCTCGCCAACCAATCACAGAGCATATTTAAATAAAACCAAAGTAAACACGTAATTACATTCCACACTTTCGACGCATGCGACATGACAATTCCATGACAGCTATTTAAAAACAGGGTTGTTCCTAGAGTGGATACTCCAAAACAAGGCTGGACACCTTATGACGTTTACACCATGTAGTATTATTAATTCTCATGGTCTTGTTGTAGACGAGAACAGATGCCCCTTTGCTTGGCAGAGAACTGAGAGAGTAGTGCTCTATTTAAACGAATGCGGAGCGTTTTCTAGGCCGGCGTTTAAATCATATTAAAACAATTTAAAATAACAAAATATAACTGCACTTTGTTCCAAAGACGCGACAAAACAACAACAACAACGACGAATTCATTCATAAATTTGAATGAAACTTGTTATTCATAGAGCGTTTTATTTTTGCATTTTTATTTCAAATGACTTCATCTTCATTTTCTTCTTCTTTTTTTCGCATAAGCGTCGCTCGGGAGCTAAAGTGTCTCGAACGAGTGCGAGATCAGTTCTTCAGGTGCGCGGGCTTTACAAGCATTTGAATTTGTTCTATTATGCGGCGCTCAATCGAGGACGGCACTTAATCGTACGTAGACCGGCAATTTATCGAGTAAATACACTGAGCGGCTGGTATGGTATAAGGTTCCGCATTGGGTTGTTATTCGGCAATATGGCCGAGCCTACTCCAGATCCTTAAGAAACAACTTATGATAAAAGACATATGTACTCAATTTACACGACTGAACTGAATGAAATAGCACCCTGTAAATTATTCTGCAAAACATATGTTCTTTAGAATGCATATGCTTTTTAATGAAACAGGAAACTTTATCTTACTACCAGGTGTGAAATTTTGTATTTTTGGCCGTTGAAAATTGCAGACTACTAACTTCTGCAGTTTATGTTTTTAGGTAAATATCGTGAAACAGCAACCCTACCCCCTACCCCCTTACCACCGCTAGCACTCTTACGTCCCTAATGGGCACAGACGGAACTAAACATCTACACTGAAAAATAAACTTGTTCAATGTTATCTTGTTTAAAAAATACACCCCAGGTCCATGGAAAAAAACCCAAAATATCTCGATCTTCAAAAAGTTTTACATTTCAGTTTAACAGAAACCTCAAATTAGGAAATTTGGAAATTTCGACTTCGTTACATCAGCACTTTGTACACGACCACAAAAACTATTAAATTAGTTCGTAACACTAGGACTCTTCTCAACCCAAATTAAAGATTCCAAGCATTAAAATAATAAAATATAATAACAAGGATTCAAGAAAATACCCAGAACAACTTACGCATAGGAAAAACATAATTTTTTTCTTGTTTCGCATCTTTTCTTGCTAAAGGAAGGTGCTGTCAGTTTTAGTACCAGGAACCTACAACGAAATGGTCTGCACTGGTCTCTGTTATTTATTAAGTTGCTTAGCACCAGATGGCTCTTAACAGCGGCACTTAACTTCCCACAAAACATAGTACACCACTTTATGGTATAATAAACACCAAAGTAAAATGACGTCAAGTGTTCTAGAGAAATCCCCACTTGGAAATACTTGAGAGCGAACAACACGCCAAGGAAGTTTTTCTCGATATTTTTGGAACTTTCTATCGTCACGTTTAAAGAAGTTTGATGGTGAGTTGTCTAAAGTCTATGGATAATGTCGTTCGTATGTGAGCCACTTAAAGAGCGGAAAATCTTTGGAAAATACTGAGCCATATGCGAAGCCGTTCAGGGCGGGACTCTTGCGTCCCTCATAAGCATTAAACGATTCCGTTCCTTTTGAAATGATTTTGGTTAGGTAGGGTTAATTAAGTAAAAGGTGGCAAAGACTAACCAACAAAATAAATTAACGCTTATTTTCTTCTAGTTTCATATTATAGTGATGCAAATGTGACAATCTTCCACTTGTCCCGTACCATATCATAATTCATTTGCACTTAAAATCCATTTTCCACACACATTTGCGGGGTGAAGCGCTTCAATTTTAACGTGCTTGTTTAAGTGTTTCAAAACATCGTTAGCTCACCAAACAATTCATTTCCACTTTAAACCCACTTTCCACACACATTTGCTGAGTACAGAAGGTGTCAACTGTGACGGCTTGCTCTTTCCAGTTCAATTCACAATACATTTGCACTTCACGCACTCTTGCACTGACGCTTTTTAATTCGCACGTTTATACGTTCATGTTTGACTCGCACAATTAAAAGGTATAAGTTATAATTAGAGTAATGCAAGTTTTATCTTGCAAGAACAGGATTATCGTCAAATCGAGTAAACTAAAGTTCAGACGTTCAGTGATAACTATTCAACTAAGGTTATTTCATGAAAAACGACGATCAGTGAAACTCATGATCAGGAAAAAGAATAACAACATGTTGAGCCATCCCTTAAAATAACGATCACCCTTCCCTCCCTCCCTCTTTCTCACTCTCTCTGCAACGAGATGCTATCACTCAAACATGTGATCAAAAACGTAGTTTTGAAGGTCGTTGTAAGCGTCAGAATAAGCTGTACAAAAAAACCCCTATTAAACAGTTGAAAACACCTGAGCAAAGAGGACACTCACTGAATTCGAAAACTTTATTTATGGGTTAAAAAAAATTGGTCGGACGGACGGTAAGAAAGGTAATGTTATATTGCATATTGCCGGCAAATTGTCTTCATAGGCGGTAGATTATCAGTTGCATCTTGTGCGCCTTTTTTCACTTTATGAATCCCTAATCCTTTTTCTCTATTTTTTCTACATTTGGTAGGGTATGTATTCTCCTTTCCTCTGCCTTATTCCTACAGTTAGTTAATTATCTGTGCAAAAAAAAAAAAAAAACGTTTTTGGAGGTTATTTGTACAACAAAACCCAATCCATGTCTAACGCGCGTGGCGATCTCATCTATTTTGACCTTCCGATTACTCGATTATCAAAGGTTACCGTAATAAATCTATTTTCACACGTTTTAGTGTGTGGTATCGCTGTGTATTTTTGTTGTAAGAGATAGTGTTTTTGGAGTGCAAATACGCATCAAAGCGAAAGCAAATATTATATTTTATGCTACTCCTCCGAAGGGCGCGCTTTCTATTCTGATCCAAAATTCCGGTTCAACCAGTTAAACCAGTGAATCGACAAACGGCACGCGCAGATATCTAAAAATGTTCCGTAACCTGACAAACGAACGTATATTCGGAAATACGTCTTAATTTTTTTTTTTTTTTGGCCATTTGTACAAAATGTACTTTTCTACTTTGTTGTCTTCTTGAACCCTAGAACCATCATTGCGACATCAAGGAAGTTTTTTTTGATCTACCAATGAAATTTGAAGTTTGGAACTCACAACCAGGTTGTCAGCCCAGACGGAAAAAAGACTCTTTTTATTCGACACAAAATAACTTCTGAATTAGCTTCTGATTAAATAAATGAAAGGCGTTCCAGATTTGCCAAAGAAAGAAAAAAATGTATAATAAACAATTAATACTGATGATTCCCATATCGCATTTATCTATAGCAGTATTAAATTGTTACTCGTCCGTTTTTTATTTTGCTAAGAGATACCAAAAAAAAAAAAAACATCTAAAAAGGAAAGCCTCGATGTTCAATTAAATTCTACTAATTATAATAAAAGAAGTATGATAGCCTGCAAAGGAACAGATAAAAGTAAATGCCAGTTTTTTTTTTCTTTTTTTTTATGGCGATTACTTTTTATAGACCCTCACCTGTCGTAAATGTGCGAAATCAGCGGCTTAATGAAAGGTGAAATAATAAAAAAAAAAGAACCAGATGATTTTTTCTTTTACGCATACTTGTAAAGCCTTTTAACCCACTGCTTAACTGAGAGAATTGAGAATTCAGAAAACAGCTTATGTAAACTTCATAGAATAAAAATAGTTTATTGTGAGGACAAATTTAAAAGTCCTTTTTAATACAGCTTTAATTACGTCGCGTGACAGCTCTCACCAAGAACGCTTTTCGCTTGACAAATACACATCTTGCATTTCGAGTATCTAGAATCTTCTAACTTGACTGAAATTTTTGGAACAAAATTAGAAGCATCGTGTTACACAAGTGTTTATATATTTTGTGGGAACTTTAACTACAACCACAAAGGCAGCATCAACGAAACTCACTTTAAAATAAAAATTGAATGAATGAATGAATGAATGAATGAATGAATGAATGAATGAATGAATGAATGAATGAATGAATGAATGAATGAATGAATGAATGAATGAATGAATGAATGAATGAATGAATGAATGAATGAATGAATGAATGAATGAATAAACGAACGAACGAACGAACAAACGAACGAATGAATAAATGAACGAACTTTACTTGAGTGTCAGGGTATTTAGCTTACATAACCTATTGTGAACACAGGTTTAGAAAAAATAAGTTCTTTTGAGCTAGTCTCCTTGCATTAAAAATTGAGGAAATAGTTGCTTCCCAGCTCAGCATTTACTCGCTGTCTCAAACAAGCTTCAACCTCTCCATCTCGAAGCCTGGAAACTTCCCACTAACCAACCCCACCCCCTCCCTCATCCGTCTTCCCACCATCACAACCACCTCCTAAGGAGGGGGGAGGAAGGTTAGTATAGACAACGACGAGGAATCGAAAAAAAAAAAAAAACTGCACGCAACAATTCTGGCAGGAAGTAGCCAGCTAAGAAAATAAGTCTTTATGCGTTTCCTTTGTTTGTATGGGAGGAAGCCTGATAGTAGCATTTGCACATTCGTATTTTTCTGTTCCATCATCTTCCTTACGGTTCGAAGAACCATACTTCGCATTATTTTCATCTTTACCTCTTTCACGTCTAGGAATTTCGTTATTATGCTGCTTTGCATGCCTTTTGCGGGATTTTTTCACTCCTTCGCCTGGATAGGACACCCTTAAGCGAGGAAGCTTGAGAGGTTCCCCTTTCGTTCTCACACGTACAAGCTCTTCTTCTAACTTCCTCTCGCTGGCACGTACAAGCCGACAATTTCGCTTCAATTCTTGTCTCCAAACATGCACTTGTTCCTCAAATCGTTTGGCGAGACCCTGGTTTTTTATTTTGGCGAATTTCGCAGCAAAAACAATATGTCTGTTTGGTCGAGTAGACAGAATGTACTGATCCCGCTGCAGTGCTTCTTGCCGAAGTTTTTCCTGTTTTTCCCGTGTTGTTTCGTTCCCCCCATCCAAGCTGTTTAGAGAGTTCGGAAAGTACACTGCACTTCTGTGTCTTTGCGCCTTCAACCTGTCTAGTATACTGGAGAAATCGGCTTCACTCGGTCTGTAATAAGAATCGGTTCTTGACGCATCGTCTGAATCTCTTTCCATGTCGAGTTTAATATCAGCCATTTACACTCTTCAGCAACGCATCAGGTGTTTCTCGGTTTCCAAGACTACAAGTGTTTTATCCTCTTTTCGAGTAGCAGAACATTTGACCAAAATCAATGTTTACCGGTAAAGAACGCATAAACCTTGCTTATCAAAAAGTCTGAGTTGTGTTTACAATGCCGACAAATTTTATTCACAGAACGCGGAGTCGACAAGGCAACAATGCATAATTAACGGCAGGTGGAAATAATATTTTCAAACAATTCTTGAACTTAACTAATAAAAAATTGCAAATTTCCGTCCAGTGAAGGATGTTATGCTGCACAATTGTATAACGATCCAAGTGATTTTTAAACTGGAGGAATAAGAAAAGGTTTTCAAAGCAATGATTTCGATCTGTGTGTATTCTACACAGTCTATAAGTAATCCAATCTTAGGCGCCAGTGCGATGGCAAAAATACATCGAACCAGTCAAAACGGACTAAATTAAATTGAATATATTCCTAGAACTGTCATATATAAATAATTGAAGCAAACAATACTTTTCTTTCAGACGGACTGCTTTTTGCATAGTGCATTTTGCATTTACAATTGCTTTTGTCATATTTTGTTGTTATTCTCAATTAGTGTCTTTGAAAAAGAAATTCTTTTTTCACAGAGAAGAAATAAGCACGTCTTCACCCTTCAGTACGACTCTCTAAGGAACTCGTATGCACATCTAATTCTGAAAGTCGTTAATTCACATTCATTAACATCTTGTGGATTGTCCTTCCGATATTGTTCTTAAGCGAAATGAATAATAGTTTACAACACCTCTTATAAGTACATCCGCATCAACGATAGCTTTTCATTTTTCTCTTGCAGTTTTGTCTCATTAGAGCCTTCGATCAGATAAAATACCGCTATAAAAAAAGAAAAGAAGAGAAGAGCCAAACAAATGCACTTTATATGAACTGAAAGACAAAAAGTTGAGCGAGATAATGTGCTTCCTTACGGATTCTTGATAGGTCTCGACAAAGGCAATTAGCACCGTGACAACAACCTAGAGAAGCTCACAAATATATATACCAAAATTTCAAAGGAACCCGCGATTCGACAAGGGGGACCTTGTGAATAATGATCGCGAAAATTAGCTTGTGTGACATGTAACTTAGTACTATTGTATTTTAACATTGCGTTTGATAAGTTGGCCGATACCAATTTTACAAATCGATCAGATGCGAGCGTGATTTTTTTCGATATTTGGCATCTGCTACGATTTCGATATCGAATTGTACGTGACGTAGTGAACTAGTAGAGTAAAGTGTCAACTGGACATACATGATCAAGAAAGATATCAATTTTTTATTAAAAAAAAACTACTTAGGAAATACAAATTTTTAGTTTCATTGAAAAAAAGAATATAAATAAAATGTAAATTATAAAGTTAACACAACTTTATTCATGGAGCAGTGTCGAGAGGTATCGAAACAGCTAGATAATGTTTCTCGTGAGTATCTGAGACGTTTTTCAGAGAAAATTTAATATCGATTATATCGAGTCTCTGCTTGTTACGTAAGCCCATTCTTAAGTTCGAGTCATGATGATTCTTTGCAGTTTAGTAGTTGCTCTGCATGCGAATAGGCACACCTGGGGCAGGTTCCTGAAAGGCGTAATAACTCTTCTCCAGGGATAAATGTGCCTTATTCCAGGAATAGCCTTATCCACGAAATAAATTCTGTTCCTGGAAGAAGGAATAGCAATATTCAGGGAATAAATCTGGGATGAATTTATTACATCTCACGAGGTCGTAATAAATCACTATTTCAGGGATAAATCTGCAAAAACAAGATGGCCGACAAGTTGTTGTTTGGTCGACGAGCCAGACCGCGACGTTTTAGGCTTTTTAATGCACACTTAGATGAATACTTAAATTACTCCATAAATTACCTTGCCGATTTGTTGTCCGATGATCTAGCGAGAAACACCGCTCGTAATCACGCACTTTCGCCACTTGTTCAAGTTCCTGTAGCCTTACGTTTCTTCACATCTGGAAGTTTCCTGGAGGTAATCGGCGATACATTCAGTTCGAGCTACCAAAATCCACGGTCTCACGATGGTAGATGAGATTCACCCAGATTTTTTTCAAAATTTTCTCCCTCGCCGTAACACTTACATATTTCCTTTGTGTTTTTCGTTGTTTGGCGTTTCTTGAACTCTCCACCGGGTCTGTTCACTTTGCCCCTGACGAGAATGACAGACCTTCTGAGCAAACGGAGCTTTGTTTTGCTTTTATCAATCTATGCTGTTTCTTAATTCTCTTTTTAGTAAGCTCACTAAAATACGTGCGTAAGATTTTCAATATTTACTTAACATTGAAGTAATTAGAGCTTAAGCTACATCGCTTCTCACTCGTTCCGAAAAGTTACGTGCTTATAAGTTTGCATCAAGGCCCGTTTACACATGCGAGTTTTGATGCAATTTTTGTCGTGATTTCCATTGCGATTTTTGTGACCGCCAAGTTGCAACTTCAAATCGCGCGTGTAAACCAACTGCGATTTCAGTGCGACTCGGGCGCGATTTCAGCGCGACATTGCTGCAATTTCTATGAAACATGGTAATTTTGAGCAGCGGTTTTGCGTTGGAGCATGCGCATTCGTCTTGTAAACAAAGATGGCGTGTTGTCGTCTCTCCGTGATGTTGCAAATTTTTCCCTAAACGATGGTGTAGTTTTTACTTTTGCTTTTGCTTTTCCTTTCTTTAACTTTGGCGAAAAATGCCACTGATGGTTCTTTTTTTTTTTTTTTTTTGAGGTTGCACTATGCATGGCCATGTTTGCTGGAACAAAATGGCGCGCAACAGGTACCAAGAAACCTGTGGGGACCCCGGCTGACACGTCATTTTTGACGCATTTGGCTGAAAAATGGCCGCCAAATTGCATCAAGTTTCGAGCATGTTCGAAACTCGCGGCGACAAAGCGCGATAAATCGCACTGGAATCGCATTGAAATTGCAGCCGGTTTACACGCGCGATTTGAAGTTGCAACTTGGCGGCGACAAAAATCGCAGTGGAAATCGCGACAAAAATTGCATCAAAAATCGCTTGTGTAAACGGGCCTTTAGAATATCAGAAAACCAATCCTTATAAACGCTTATGAATCCTGCAAACAAAAGAGCTGTCCACTCGGTCGTTCAGCTGTTCATCTACCTTCGCGGGTTTGTCCACTCGGTTTTTCGTTTGTTCGTTTTCGCCGGCGAGCGCTCGGTGGCCCGTTTGATCGTTCACTTGGTCATTCGCCTATCCGCTCGTTCGCTCGGGTTTCCGCTTTTTTGTTCGTTTGCGCTTCGGGTTTGTTCAGGTGTTACTCTATTGGTCTGACGCACAAGCAAGACAAGAAAGTAGGAAGAGCAGCTAAATACGAGAAAAAGCTATATTATTAAACAGCTGATGCTAAACATGATTACAATGACAAGCAATGGATAAATGGACAATGGATTTTTAAATGCGTCCGTGGAAGCCTGTTATCATTATTTGTGAATATATAGATACAATTTCGTTTATTCGTACTTTCTGCCTGCCCTAAATATGGACCTCGCCCCGTAAAACCCTCTCCCCTGTCCTCCTACTTGTCCTAATTAATTAAAAAACACTTCTTCTATAGTTGTTTTTACAACTGAGGTCTGCTGTCACTGAACTGGTGTCTGTTTATTGAACTGATGGTGTGGTTATTGAACTTTTGATTTTTCATTGACCCCGAAAGCTTCCCTACAAGTCCAAATGAAATAAAAAACACTTCACCTATACTTGTTCTTCTTACAATTGAGGTTTATTGTCACCGAACTGATGTGTGGTTTTTGAACTGTTTGTGTGGTTATTGAACTCAATTGAAAAAAACCTGTTATTCCCGAAAAACCGGGCGTGTCGTGATAAACTTCGACGATCATTTTACTTGTTTCGGAGGGCTCGTCCGGTGCCGGTCCACCACCCGTCTTCCTTTGCGCCTTTTTTGTTGCCTAAACTCCTTCTTGGTCGTGCTAAAGAGCTCTTTCCATTTCTGTCTTACTTCGTAGATGGTTCTGTTGGCTACACCAACGGCATTAACCTTCTCTGTAATGGCTTTCCATGTTTCAGTTTGGGTTTTATTAGTAACATTGTCGGTAAACTTGCTTTGCAAGATGCCTTTATTTGCCTCCCTGTTTTCTGTAATTATTGTCAACTCTCTGGTAGTAAAATTTGGTTCCTTTTTCCTTTTTTCGGCACTGTTTCCGGTATCCTCTTCCAGATTCATGTTTACACAGACACAGAAAAATTCCGTCCTTCACTCCCTTTACAGTGCTTTATCCACAGGCAACCCGCGCGCGTTGCACTCAATTTCCCGCCAAACCTGTTTGTCATGTAGGAATCCCCTTTGCTGAAAGATTTAGTCCTAGAATAGCAAACTTATCCCTGGAATAGCTATTCCAGGAATAAATAGTGTTTTCGGGAACCCATTTTTATTCCTGGTGTAGTTATTCCTAGAATAGCAGATTTATTCCTGGAATAACTGTTATACCTGGTATAATTTATTCCTCCTTCCAGGAACCGGCCCAGGGTTAAGTCTTCTCGTTGAGTGTCTTATGAGAATAATTCAAGTCACGTGACCTGGACATTTGACACCTTCAAGAAACAGCAATTGCTAACCTTGACTCCAACCCAGGCTTACTTTTGGGATTGCAGAATTAGTGCCCTTGCTTTGGCCTTTGGGTCAGTTGAGTAACTAGACATATGGTGGTGTGTTTGTTAAGCGAAAAGAGTTTGTCCTGAAAGGTTGATTTCAAAACTGACCACCCCCTGACTTGAACTTTGGGCGTTGTTTTGAAATGGAGCTCTTGAAGGCTTGTACCAACTACTTTCTCCCGCTAAGTCCTAATTCTTTGCTTAGACTAACACAAAACTTTCTAGTGTTACAAATATTAAAAGCTTACACCAGTTTCGGAATCCGCTATATCGAAATGTGAACTACATAGGAAAGAGAAAATTTCATTAACGATGGAGCGATTTGAGAGCCAGCAAGAACAGCTTTTAAAGATTACAAAGCTGCCGGGAATGACAACCAAAACATACCACCCTTGAAACAAACAACTTATTAATTTGTTCTGTTCTTGTATTAAATCAGCCGTCTTGATGAGTCACAACTGACCCAAGGCTTTCGAAACCCTTGTCACAGAAATCAGGATTCTTTCACTTAGAATGTTACCCAATCAGAATGCTGCGTTTGAGACAACACCCTCGAATTTGAAAACCAATGAGTTGCAAGAAGGTTCACTTTTTCGCTCGCCCTATTCTCGGCGTCGGCAACAGTATCAATCTATGAAATCTTTTCGTCAAGTTATCCCAGCCAAGCTGATCGAGCCCCTTGGTAGCAGATGAATGCCTTGGTATATCGAGAACAATACAATTCGCCAGAGCCGGGGAGTAAAATTGATTATTCATACTATTTTCCCATTGAGATCGTCGAGTTTTATTTCCTTTAATCATAAATTACATTCATTTACTCTGTTCTTCGCTGATTTTTAACACAAAATAATACAATTAGCCTTTATTTTCATTCCGGCGGCAGCCCAAGCACAGCCGTTCGTCAAGTTATCATTTTTGCCATTATAAAATGCACGTTAATGTCAAGCACTCTTCACAACTTTCAAAAAACGAATTACAAGTTAAACACTGGGCGATCAACGTTAACGTTACTAATTTACTATCTTTGAATTCCCCCCATGAAAGACTTAAATCAAGGAAAACAAACACGCCAATGCAATACCGAGTATGTTTACAATGTCTTCGGAGTCGATGAGAAATTTAACATGAACGTACATTTGAATGCCGACAAGTCAGCATTGTTTCATATTGTATAAAACGCTTTGCTTGGCCTTTGAACTGCCAATAACTAAAATAAAATTAATGTTAGTATTGTATCAAAATAGATTTTATGGTCATTATATTAAGATTTGTCTCATATTAAAGTAAATCGCTCTGAGTGACTCGAGTTAAGAGTGCCTTGCGGTGATTGGTTCATACTTCCCGCCAAACTGTCTGTCTCGATGGAAGCAGTTTCGTAATCTGACGTATCCAGGCTCGCATTGGAGGGAAGGCGTCCTTTCTTCCTTCCGTGAGAGTTAGGCTCGGTCTCCTCAAGAACAAGCTCGTTTCCGTCCGGATCCCTTGCAATCCACAACGCGTGTTCTTTTTTAACAGGCGGTTCACTCAAAAGATGCATTATTGCACTTATATCCTTGATTTTCAACTTCAAACGCACAGAGTACGAAGGTTCAGGTAAAATTTGCGGCAAATGTTTAAGAGAAAGTTGAACATCAAAGCCACTCTGACTATATAAAGTAAAGAAGCAGAATCCTGGAGAGCCGCTAGTTGCTTTTTTCCCAGTTAAAACCTCATAGAATGATCTCATCTCGGTGAAGTTCTTCACAAAAATATGGAAACGTAAATGTTCGTTGCCGTAGTGAACCGGGCAAATGGACCACAGGGGGAGCTCGGGCAATGTCTGGTAGAAATCCTGCCGAGCCGTTACCCGGGGCTTAACATCCTCGGGGAGTTCAACACGGTGATGAAATTTCCACGGAGAAAAATTAAAGTTCTTTTGAACGTCGGTGGCTGATAATCGGCCAAACGCTTCGTACAGGAAGAGAACAACGCTAATAGCTTGGCAATGAAGAAAGGATGAATCTTCCTCCACATATCCACTGTCTGTCCAAGAATGGAAAGAAGAATCGACATCATCGCTTTCGTTGATTGAAATGAATTGAAAAGTAGGATCCATTCCCTCCAGCATAGGCGAGTAGAGTTTTTTAAGGTAGCTCGCCTCCCCCGAGCGAACGTTTATTTGCAAAGTACAGTCGTACGGGTCGGGTGCCACGGGAAAATTGAAGTCGTCGATGCTCTCGTCAAATCCTTCGTCGTTGAAAACACAGTCGTCCATTATTAATTGGTTTGTTTCCTCTTCGTACTCGCATATGATCTGTAATGTAATCAAATTAACAGTTTTCACATTAGAACAAAGATTAAGCATATGTCTGGTGTTCAGCAGTGAATAAAAAATTATAAAAATATACTGAACGTCTAATTTTGCGAGGGTATGGGTTCGGGTAGGTTCTTAGTATGTTATTAAAATCTAGGTCAATTTAAGTTTCAACGTTCTTATCTGAAAAAGATAGTGTAGAGAAAATTTCATATTGAATAATTTAAGTTCAAATAGATGAGTAACGAGGATTATACAAACGTTTGCTGATTTTTTTTTTTTTTTCTTTTTTTTTTTGGCTACCAGATTTCAGCTCTTGACGAATGATAAAAAGCGCGCGAATGCATGAATATATTAGCACAGGTAAGTTAGAAAAATAGCGGAATAATAAACTCATTACAAGAAGCTATTTTAAAAGGATAGAGTATTGTCTAGGTAACGGCATGGAAATATTATCTGCTTCATTAGTCATGGCAGTGTGCCATGACTAATGAGTTTTTCGCACTCTGTGGTCACTTTTATCAATCACACTTGGGTTTTCAAAGTCAATTGAGTGATTGTTAGTCCACCGTGAAGCGATTAAGAAATGTTGGATCCTTTGTGGCAGTTCTTAACATTTCTAATATGTTCTTTTTTTGTGTGTGTGTTTGAAGGCATCTACCAGTTTCTCCGATGTAACTCCAATAGCAGTCTTTACTAGGATCTGACTTGTAAACTACATTAGTTTGAAGGTGACTAGGTGGCCTGAATTTCGGTGAGGGAAATTCTTGTTGTAGAGTTCTGTGAGGTTTTGTGACAACTCGAATACCGTTGTTACAAAGTGGTCTTGTAAGTGGTTCGGTGAGACCACTTATGAAGGGAAAACAAGCGAAATCAAAGGCTGTGTTGGAGTGGTCTTGATCAACGGAGGCATGCCAACTGAACTAAGGGAAGAAACTTGATAAAAAAATCACACCATTCCAGTAATTTCATCAAACAATAATCAATACTGCTACAAAAGAAAATTCATGCGATACATGTCCGAAACTTTCTCATCGCGTTCAACGCGCTCAATTAAGAGATTCGTGTAGTGACGTGCCTTATACTGATTACTGTAGCGCATTGTTGGCTATAGACAAA
This sequence comes from Pavona decussata, assembly GCF_977016875.1. NCBI lineage: Eukaryota > Metazoa > Cnidaria > Anthozoa > Scleractinia > Agariciidae > Pavona > Pavona decussata. Next base: position 3,587,087 of record NW_028145444.1, on the reverse strand, counting down.
GCAGAAATTCAATAACAAACAAATTGCATTTCAAGAGAGTACAAGACTAGTAAGATAAACGCTTTTAAGCAAACGCTCTTTGCAGTTTTGTTAAAAACCCGTCAAGTTTTTCGCAGTAATGTTGAGGTTCATTGTAGATAATAACTTCGATTGGTTACCAAAGAATAAACAGGAAATTCTAATTATATTTCTCTTAATGCAAACGTACAATTAGTGGATTATTTGTCAGGCAACGCGTCGAATACTATGGACATAACATTCTTTTGTTTCCAAAAAATACGGCATATTTCCTTGATGACTCATTTTATTTAAGTTTGGCTGCGTTTATTTAAAAGAAAGAATTTGCGAATGTAACTCTCCACTGATCTTTCAGAAAGAGCTGCCATTTATATGAATATACAAACTCTATTTTCGAAATCTGATGGAACCGAAGTGTGCACTAAGTGAAGTGACGCGCAATCCATGTATTACCTCACGAAACCTTGACATTTTTAGCCGATTGGTGGTAAATGTAGATTTGGAATGCCAATACTCTTGCAGCTTCAAAAGAGAACTTTGTACCCGTTCACAATCTACGCCATTAGTGTAAGGAAAAGTTATTTGTCTTCCCCCGAATTCTTAACGGTAACTGAGAAAGCATTTTTCCTTTTAAGATAATTGTTGGCATTATAAAGTCTTGGATACGTAGCTTTTGACTCGGTGCTGTTAAATCCCTAGTCACTCTTAAAAATTTGAGCACGACTGTATTTAGCGGAAAAACGACAGCTACACTTACTAGCAGAGCATGAAGCGGAGAAAAATTCGCCGATTTTTGTGCGGTCCATAAAAATCCCCGACTTTTTCAGTGATTAGAAAACCAATCAGCGAAAACAGTCAGACAATGTTCACAATGGACTCGACTAGCCATACTTCTCTGCTGAGAAAATTGAACTGCGTTTTACTTACAAAAAAGAACGACAAATTCAGTAAAGAAAAAAAACTACATGTATTGTACATCAAAATTCTTAGTTTGAGTAGACTTTACTCCGCCGAGTCGATCAAGTAACGAGACGTTTGGAAATGACGCGCGTCTAAAGGTTAGGTGTTCAAAGCCAGCGAGCATATTCAGAATATACTCCTCGCAGACTCTCTTATTCAAAATAAGACGCCACATGCATGGAGCTCCCGAGCGCGGCGCATATATACGAACTGTTGTATATAATTATAAGCGAGAAACGCGTTCGCTATCTTCGCTAATCTCAAAATACTCACAAATGGGCCTAAGTAGCGTGCAGGTACAACCCTGGCGAAAAACGATGTTTGTGTACACTTGATTTCACACGTTCAGTTTGTTTGGCTATTTACCCCGGAGAAGTTGACAAATATCGCGATCGCGGTCGCCGGAAGTCGAAAACAGCTGTAAGATGCACAGCATGAGTGAATCTGAAATTCTGATTACGATCAAAGGGAATTATTCCTTTTAGCTCGACTAAAAACAACATCGAAAAATAAACAGATAGATGTCCTTCACAAAAGGATCTCGAATGCTATTCACGTTTAAGGTGAAAAAATTCACCATCGTATACCACAATTCACAGTTGTATTTACTTTCGCATGCGAAATAGAAATAGTGAACTCCTCGTGTATTCGATTTCCACGCCGTCTTAATTCCCCAAAATTGATCCCAATCTGTGTAAGATGAGTTTTCTTGCGAAGGCGATTCTATAATTGTTGTAACGATGTATTTTCAAACTAATTCAAATCCTATTGGCATTAAAATTGGCTAGTTGATGCAAAGCTGGTCAAAACGTTTTGAATTCTTACTATTTCCGTACATGGTTTTTATTGTCAGGCGAGATCGAGTTTTATCGCAAACACTTCTGCTTTAAACCTAAAGCTATTTCCCTCGATTTCAGCGTCTTTCCCATAGCAATTTTAAAATTGAAAGCACAAACCTACCCGTTAGCAATGCCTCAAACAGCGTCCACGTTCTGTCCGGCTGCAATTTCAGTCTGCATGAGTTTCCACTCTAACTTGACTTTCCTCGCGAGTTGCGAAACAAAATGTTCTCTTTTTGCATTAATTAAAATCAAAAGAACGCAGAATCCATAAATAGCAGATGAGAACATTAGAGGGACTATTATATAACCTTTTCACAAACAACAATGCCCTCTAAATAAGGCCCGCTTTCGTTCGAGAAGTGACCAATGAAATTGCAGGGACGCGTTTTCATCAGGCGCTTACATAAAAGAATTTCAAACAATATCATTTGTGAGTCGTACACAGAGCGACTCATGATCACACATGGGAATAAACGTACAATATTGAAACCGAAATAGGTCAGATAATCCGTTCGCAATATTCGCATACGTTCCAAGAGTGCTGTTTCCAAGACGTCACAGCTCTCAAGTCTTCGTGTTGTTACCATCGGAAATTATCAACGCTTCCTCTAACTCGAAAATTCTCTTTGAGCGTTTATGAATTGAGCGCCATCACGCGTACAATAACTTTATCGCATTAGTTCTAAAACTACCGTTAATAAAGACGTTTTGATTGCTGAACTTTAATTCTATAAAGTTCGTAATTTAGAATTAACTCAAAGCGGAACTTCATTGTATGAGTGAATGACACAAATTATACGCCAAGAATGTAAAATTCGTCGACCAATATACTTAAACTGTCTCATAAAAAACAATTTCGTCAATACTCAACTTAACTAAATAATTAATCGAGTTGTGAGGTGATTTTTATACAAGTTTGGATGTAACGTATATAGTGGAGCTGCGTTCTTAGCTTTTTCAGTTCAACGATTTTACATAAACTCATTCAGACTGACTTTGAAAACTACTACACAAAGCTTAAATTTGAGGAATTTGCAACTTAGACGCATTCGTTTAATGTAGACTGAAATTTGCTGTAAGTCTAGTCGACGCCTAGCTCAAACATTTGCTGTATCGTTTTTAGTTTTCCACTTCGTGTATTTTTTCGGTGTTTACAAGTCATGTTTAAACAACACCTACCACATCATTCAATCCGTGCACAACAGATTCAAGCTGTTAGTGGTTCTTTATGACGTATTCTTTCGAATTTACCAAAATTATTTTTCGGAAACCAGCACAAGAAGTGGCGTTTCATACCCGCAATATTATTATGCTCAGGTATTCGTACCCATGCCAATCCGCTTGATTGCGTCAGCGACAAAATATATTGAACCACCTGCTTCAAGGTGCACTTTAACAGAATATTTGTTTCTTGTAAACAGCGGTAGGCACAGAGAATTCGCCCAGTGCGATTTGATTTCAAATCAAGGAAAAAAACCACAGTTTGTTTTTATATGAAAGCGAACCAAAACTAAAAGAACAAGTCATTTCCATGCCACTCGTGAATCCGCCATGATTCATGGCATGCCAAATAACCACTGTCAAAACAACGTAATTACATTATCGTGAAACAACGCATTAAGCACTTGACCAACCCAAGGTTGAAGTACTTTCCACTTCATAACAACTCTCTTTAGATCAAAAGCTGCGACTAAGTCTATCGTGTCATGAAGCCATATCATACTGACGAGTTCCTACATTTCCGTCGCAAAAAATCATATAAATGAAAGTAACACAAAATTCGTGGAAAGGTAAGGGTGACTATATGGAGGGTTAGGGTTATGTGGGTGACTATATGGTACCTTACCATGAATTACTTGCCCAAAATCCAAAACACTGACAACTGCTGGCGAAGTAAGCTTTATGAAAATATTTTAGTTCTTGGGTAGGTTTTGAAGCAAGGAAACAATGATGTACGCGCAAGCATTAGTTAAAGTAGTGCGTTGTTCTATAAATAAGAGCGTCTGTTGAATAACATATCACTGAGTCTGCGCACTGTACTTAAAGTTGTTTCTCACCAGTGAAAACTAGCATTAGGTTTCCGTCAGATATGTGCACGCATAATTTGGCACAGGCACTATCGCACTGTGTACCGTTTGCTATCCTTTCCGTTTCAATAAACTTCGACAATCAATAAACAACTTGTTCGATAAACTTCATTGCCTCAGAGACAGCGAAATCCCTTCATTCCCGGTGATTTACTCTTGAGGTGCCTGTTTCAAAATGCAGATTCTCCCACTATTTTCCGCGCATTTCTTATGATAAAAGATGGGAGAATTTGTTTTAATATCAAGACGTATTTTTGATGATCACTTCTTTCATTTTTATTTGATAAATAGTGATATTGTACAGGAAAAGAAGATGATGATCATTATTTATTTATTTATTTATTTTTTTATTTCATTGGAAAGGACAATTTGCAATGAGGAATAATACAGAAGAACTGTATAGACCTTAACAACAATAAGTATATTGAGAATGCTGTATTATTGAGTAAGTGGCACAGGCATACTCGGAAAAAAGTCCGAACACTCCTATCTAAGACCTTCCGATTACTAGTTCGGATGCTCTACCACTGAGCTACAGGAGACTCCTGGGAGCTAAGGCTATTAAACTAGGTTCATCGGACAAACATCCTGCATACTGCCGTGCGAGGATTGGAATGTCAATGTGTGGCATATGTGCAATGGAATAAATGTAATGGAATATTTTAAGCCTGGTGGATAAATGAGAATGATGTATTATTCAGTAAGTGACACAGGCATTCTCGGAAAATAAAAATCCGAGTGCTCCCATCAGGAGTTCACATTCACATTCACATTCACATAGGAGTCGAACCTAAGACTTCCGATTACTAGTTCGGATGCTCTACCACTGAGTTAAGTAAGAGTATTATCGTTTGTCTCACGATGTAGTCACTTTGAGATGTAAATCCCGACGTTTTTACTTCTCACTGCTTGTCTTCATCAGGCGACGAGGTCAACTGGTTAAGCGGCGGAGGTCTGGGTACGGGCGAGTCGAGTCGTATATCCCTTTCGTGATATATATAAATGGTGCCGCGTAATCAGTCGACCTCATCGCCTGTTGAAGACTAGCAGTAAGCAGTCGAAACGTCTCGATTTACATCTCAAAGTGACTACATCATGAGGCAAACGATAATACACTTATTGTTATTGTATCTACCACGATGAACAACAACAGCCTCTTTCTCTACATAAATCAAATTTAAGTTGGCTAGGGAGCCTAAAGAAACAACAGAAGCTTAGCAATGAAGGCTTCCTCATCATTCAGTATAGTTTTCAAGTTGAAGCTGGTGGATTTAGTGGACACGTTTAATATTCAGCTCGTTAAATAATGAGCATTGTTTGAGTTATCGCTTCAATGTGGCAATATTAGGCGAACTGATCATGTCATATGGTAAGGAATTCCAGGTCTTGGGACCCTGGTGGAGAACTGTTTACTGGTTTATGTTGGTTCGACAGGGGTATGGGCCTTTCGCCACACTGGATGGCAAAAGAATGTAGTAGATTCGAGCACAAAGGAATTCCAACCCGTCAAGCTTGACTTTCCTTTGTTCTAACTTCTCGATGTCCTAGTGGAGGATGCCACCCTTTTTTCACATCCAGTATGGCGGATTTTTACCATGCATGTGACCAGTTAGTGCAAAAGGCCCATTGAGGTTACCACATTTATTTATTTACGCCCAAGCGAATTTTTGAGATATCAGCTAAGTCTAAATGGTACTAGTCTCAAACAACTGTCGCCATCGAAAGATTAAAAATCACGTGATCTGCTATTTACAAGTGTCTTCTCTGCGTCACTATTTCGAATTTCGAGAAGGTCCTGGGAATGCGGTTGAAGAAAAATTGTATTTTCACAACCCATAAGAATTCTCTATCATCTCAATCACGTGGAAAGGGGAAAAAGGCGGGGTTGTCGTAGGGAAATTTTGTGTTTATGATAAGATAAAACTGTTCTAAATGAGACTGGTGTTTCGCAAATTTTCAAAAAAATTGGTAATGCAGTCGGTGAGAACTTCAAAGACACCTGATTGGGGAGAAGTGAGAATGGACAACTGGCGGACCCTATAAGCAGGAATCTCCCTCCACTGACTCACTCTTAATCCCCCTCCCCCCAGCCCTAGCCTCCCACGCACTTGTTTTTAGGTAATACGAGTCCCCTAAAAACGACTGCGTTGGAGGCTCCCCCCTCAACCAATCCTCCCTACTTCACTCTCCACAAACCAGCACCCAATCGTTATAGAAATACCTCTCACCGCAAACTGTCATGCCACTCTTTACGTCAGGGCATCTGATCTTGGTGAGCTAAGATTTTCTCTTCGCGGATTTTCTTTGCCGCGAAACTCGTTTTGCGAAGTACAAGATACAAATGTCACGCTGGTGCAAGGTCGTGTCACTCTTCTATCAGGCGCCTTCTATTCATTGACGTTGCACGACAAAAATTCCTCTTTACAGCCTTCCGTAAGCTGTGTTTAGATGCGACGAGGTGTTTCGAGAAGTAAACGCATTTGTGTTTCTGCTTGAAAGTCTATGGAATTCTACGAGACCTCAACGATTGGTATAGTATAAACAATTGATGACACTGGAACCGGAACTCGCAACGAAACACCAAGAGGCTGCACTGGAAGACAAAGGATATGGTTCGGACGCCGAAAAAGAAGTTTGTTTCTGCGACTAAGAGAAGTGATGGATTGACGGGGATGATTTAGAACTGCAAATCTTATACGACTGTTATAGAAGGCTGTAATACCAGGCAAAGAACTTAAGAACGCTGCGAGGCGGCACTCAATCTGCACTGATGTTTACACCTGGGTGATTTATCATCTTATATTCCGGGGAATAGTAGAAACAATGAAGGTCAAAGTGGCGCCGAGCGAGTTTGGAGCTAAAATGAATAGAATTAACAAAAACAGGGTTTCAGTAGCTACAATCAACTTCGTGAAGTGGTAAATAAAGCTGAATGAAATTTAAGATTGTGCATGTATCGTTCACGGACACTTGAGGAAGGTTTCTGCGAGATTTCATTCACCAAAGAAATGAACCAAATCATCTCCGTCGATAACCACTAACAAACCAGCAAATGTTGGAATAATGTGATAAAGGGAAATAGACTTACCTTCTACACTAAATTGTATGTGGTTCCAAGATATGACTGAAAGCGAGTTGACCAGGAGCAAGGAGCAACACGCAATGAGGAGCTGCTGTTTTTGTATTCCAAAGAACAAAGGGATATCAAACAACTTGAGTTCGAGCACGTGGTCATGCTGAGAACTTTTGACCTCTGTTTCCGCCGTTATCACGCATCAAATTCTCAGCTATTCGTGTGCCGTGCCCGAAACCGTGTAGAGCCTGGATGGAATTTCCATGTACTCCTCCACAGAGCGGGTAAATTCTGTTTCTTGTGTTAAAGGAATCAGTGCCATTTATAAACCACGTAAATTTAGTCTAAAAAGACACAAAACAGACATCACGTATTTCTGTACTTTGTCCATCGAGACTCCATGACCTCTATGACCTCTATGCTCTTTGGTTAAATATCAAATAAAACTCTCCTGGCCAGAAATAATTTTTTTCCGACTTCAGGATATGTCGCTTGAAAGATGTTTTGCCTCCAAAAGCCCGGCAAAAGGTAATCAAAAAGTGGGGGATATCAAGCTTACATGAGGAGCTCCTCAGACTTAATCGTACCGGGAGCCCATGATCGTACCTGTGGGTGGAGGGGAAGGGAGAAGGGGGGGGGGGGGGAAGAACTTCCGCAAAAACTGGCCCGGATGAGTCCCGGGGGATGAGTGTGGCTTGCGAGTGTGGCGAGCCATTGCCCTATTTTAGACCAGGTCAATCTTCTCGACTCAACAGGTTATCCCGCTACAAACTGATACAACAACAACAACAACAGTTTATTCAGTATTTCCATATGTATACATGGCATTACCGACTTAATAGAGCTATATAATATAAAATTATAGTTTGTATTTGAATAATTAAATTAACATTGATTGTCGTATTAACATTGAGTCATAAATATAAGCCGCGATTGTCCTACAGACAAAAGGATCAACGTTGTTAAAAAGAAACAAAATTTTTGAATTATTGTCTAGATCATTAAAATTTTGATATCTAACATTTATTTCACTGAAAAAATTTTGCGTATGTCATTATAATGATGACAAGAAAATAAAAAATGTAGTTCGTCTTCAATCTTATTTAAATGGCAAAGAGAGCAGATTCTCAGATTTTCAGGTGTGTTGTTGTGCCTTCCAGTTTCTATTCGTAAATTGTGATTTCCAAGGCGAAATTTATTGACTTGTCTCTTGTGGAGTGTATTTTTTATTGGATCTAAAAAGTCAGTTTTGTGACAATCTTTTTTGAAGGTAGAGTAGAATTTCAGTTTTTTATTTAATTTCAATAAATTAAGTTGATGGTTGATTGAGGTTTTAGTAACAGTTAATCGAATATGTGTTTTAATGTTACTGAAATCGCTAACGTTTAAATTTGAAATATTTAAATTTGAAGAGTTGCATAATGAATTAACTCTTTGCAAGAAACTATTCAAAACCAGTACTGTGTTTGTAGGACCAACGGCCAACGTGATCGCGACAAAATAAACGCACGGTCGGATCCTGTAGTAAAGGATATAATGCAAACAAGAGCAATGGTGATTTTACAGTCATGGAAAAAAAATGATATTGAATGATATTTTTACCTCACCGAGGAGTCGGCCAAATGCTCTTTCTTGTTATTATGGTTTTACAAGATGTTTTAAGAACACCAATTTAAAAATTGGTCGAAAGATGGAGATGAAAGCTGCCAACACTGATCAGTGAGCATGGTAGGATATGTTTTCAACCCCAATTTACAAGCGAAAACCACACTTAATTCTTGCCAGTCTCACCCTATTTCAGATCAAAATGTTCAAAACCGAATCCTATTTCAGACTAGAAGGCTCAAAGCCATTCCTTTTGGCGCCGCACACACCTATATAATGCATCAGTCAATTCCAACAGTGCCCATCCACCCCCCCCCCCCCCAGGCAACCCCGGGGCATTTGCCCACGTTCTCAGTCCCGGCCTGGCGGTGGGGCATTCGTAATTTTATCGCTGCCCGGGGCCGGACTGGGCATTTGCGTACCCCGGGGCGACCCCCGGGCATTTGACACACATGTTTTCGAAAGTGCCATGGAGGAATTCATCGGCAAAGACGAGGCGTTTGTTGAAGATTGGCTAGTCCGACAGGGACTAGACAAACTTGTGGATGTTTTTAAAGGTATGTTTTCTCAATTTTAGATATTTCTTCATTACTTGTAAGCATATAAATATAAAAAGCAATAACTTGAACTATATTTTGTTTATCATATATCGAGAGATCGGAAACAATTAAGGACGGTGCCTACTATTGTTACTGCGCATACGTTCTGCGCATCTCGAGATACTCGGGTTTCCTATGGGTGGTGCGCACTAATACAGGGATATTTTTGCGCGGTTTAAAACTATGCGGAGAAAGAAGAACTCAGCAAGTGCTCTTGGTATCCAGAAAGAAAATGGGGGGTAACCACGCATTTTTCAGAGATAATTAAGCTTCAATTTAGGAAAAAATCCCATACATTGCTTTATATTTTGGCCTTTTTTAGAGATATTATTGCTTAATTATCTCTGAAAAATGCGTGGTTACCCCCAATTTTCTTTTTGGATTCCAATAGGCCTTGCTGAGATCTGCTTTTCCCGCATAGTCATAAACTGCACAAAAATACTTCGGTATTAGTAGGCACCGTCCTTAATGTGAACTCGACTACAGCTGTATTTCGTATTTCGCATTCAAAACTAGCTTAGCACGAAAGTCAACCTGGAGTGCACTTTAAAATACTTAAGGTTTGCGAATTCAAATGATGCGATCTTCAAGACAGATCTTGCGGGCTTAAAATTTCAATGCATCATAAAACGTAGCCTGCGAATACAGGCGCCTATCATCGCTCGCGGCGGAGGGCACGTCCGCCAATCCCAGCGCAGTTTATTTAATACAGTGTAATATTAAATTTTCCAAAAGCTCCCTGACTTTTTTTTTTGTTAAAAGGCTTTCAAAACAAATGGTTTTTATGCAACAAAATATTTAATGTAACGCTATCCTCTAGCAAACTGTTAAAAACAAAACATAAAGAAAAAAATATAATCAGAATCAACTAACATGTCCTGTTGCCCTTAAAGTCTTACCATTGCATTAAAATACTGAAAAGTGGAACGTTTTATTCACTTATTAATAACAAAAACTGCAGGGGTGTTGGAAGGCGACGATCCAGGGGGCGGCACATTTGCCCTCTTCCTTTGTCCCCATCCCGGGCATTTAGACAGCTTATGTGTCCCCACCCCGGGGAATTTGCCCATTTTTAGAAAAAATGTTAATGCCCGGAGTTTAGCCCGGGTGGGGCGGGGGGCGGGGGGAGATGGGCACTGCTGGAATTGACTGATGCATATAGCCTAAAAAGTTTAAGGGTGTTACACCCGTGGGACCATCACTACCCGACCTACCGCGTAGCTTGAACATTTTTCGGATTCTAATTTTTTGAGGATTTTTAATTAGTTCTCGCACAAAACGAAAAAAACCGCAAAATAAAACGCCGCCAAAATTAACTCCTTTCAGTCAAATTAAAAACTCCGCTAGACTTGTGCCACTGGGGCAATATACATTGGACTAAAACAAGAACGTTAACATGATTTTCCATTAGCTTTTTATACATACGTTAGTCTGTATCTAGTCTGTATTATTAAACCGTATTAAGGAAACCTAACAGACGGTGATTGTTTTATTGTGCATGTTAGGGGTAGGCTTTTTGTTTTGTTTTGTTTTGTTTTGGTTTGTTGTTGTTCAGTCTCTTTGCACAGTAAGTATTACAGTGATATGTCTCTAATATGTAAGTAGAGTGAACTGTGAGTCAACACACCGTACAATAAAAAAAAAAAGTTGAACATATTAAGGTTTCTCCCACTCAAATGTTCCGCTGCTTAAACAGAGAATCGCAAAAAAAGTAGTTCCCAGCAGAAATTTCAGTCATCTCGAACCGCAAAAATTTGTTCCCCCAAAACCACAAAAAATCGCCAAACCGCGAAATAAAACTCCCGCAAAATTTTTGTTTTACACGGTATATCTCTGGGGCAGACTTTGCGATAACCTCTGTCCGCCGGGGATCTGGGGCGGAGTTTACGATACCAAATCAGAATCTATTGTTTTAGTCTTGAAATATGTCCCCTTCTTTAAGGCCTTCAGCGAGGTAAAACAACAATCCGTATCTTGGTCAGACCATACCATAAGCAAAAAAGATTCCCTTGGCCCTTTTTGTGACAAATAATGAAACAAAAATACTATGCACTTGTTCCTGTTCAGACCTGAATAGACTTAAGGACGGTGCCTACTAATACCGCAGTATTTTTGTGCGGTTTATGACTATTTGGCAAAAGCAGATCTTAGCAAGGTCTATTGGAATCCAAAAAGAAAATTGGGGGTAACCACACATTTTTCAGCGATAATTACACAATAATATCTCCAAAAAACGCCAAAATATAAAGCAATATATGGGATTTTTTCGTAAATTGAAACTTAACTATCTCTGAAAAATGCATGGTTACCCCCAATTTTCTTTTGAGATACCAAAAGCATTTGGCAAGTTCTGCTTTCTCCGTATAGTTTTAAACCGCACAAAAATATTCCTGTATTAGTAGGCACCACCCATAGGAAACACGAGTATCTCGAGATGCGCAGAACGTATGCGCAGTAACAATAGTAGGCACCGTCCTTAAAACAATATCTGTTAAGCCAAGCATATCTATACTGATAGCTTAGGGTCTGCACAGTGCGTACTGGATTCTCAGCTATGAGTAAAATGTTAAGCCATTTCTTGGCTTGGCGCCAGTGACATGTATTTCCTTCGAATTCTGATTGGGTCGTTGTGTTGTTTACATCTGTTGTGATTCGCCTGAGTAATTACTTTGGTTTTGGTTTTACGACACTCAATTGGAAACCACTCTATCAGTTAAGTTTTACTTCTCACTCGGTTTTTTTTTCGGATTGTATTGTATCAATGTTATGGTGTCCCTCTCATTAGCCAAACAGTGTGAACTGCTTATCATCTTCTGACGACTTCACGACTTCTAGAAACGACTTGTGAGGAGTTCCAAGCCATCTTCGTTAGCAACTTATTCTCCAGCCAGTTATTGGCAAGTTAATTTTTAGAGTGAAAATCACACTATACTCAAGTAAAGTTTAGCCATCTCAGGTAATAGTTTTCTTATAATTTTTGCAGGTATCAGTGAAAGAAACCTGCTATTCCGCCGGAAGCTCACAGTTAAAATTTGGCCAATTCTCAGCTATCATTTAACCCTATGTAGACCTTCCAGCTTGTGCAAAGAAGTACCGACCCCAACGCCCAGCCATCCCGAGTATGAGTCACCACGGCTGCAGCCCTACTCTGGCTGCGTGGCACGTACTACTCCACACGATAAAAGTTCCAAACTTTCCAACTTTGCCCTTCATTGAAAGTGGAACGAAGTTTTCACTATTTTCAGGAAAACTAGACTTTTGAGGCCTGATCCAAAAAGTTTTCTTTATTCTTTCTCCTCAAAAGAAATTGAGAGGCGGAGTGCCGGAACGCAGCATTCAGTATGTTGTTTAGTTTTACCTCAGTGTAGGTCTTTTAAGACGGTGGTTCTCGTTATCGCCGATTCGCGGCTCAAATTTTGTTTGAAGAAAAAGAAGAAAGGAAGCCTCTGAGACAAGCAGTGAGAAGGGGATCGAGGCATCCTTGGAGACCCTGGGGCAGATAGTAGCGACGAGAAAAAAGTCAAAAAGGGCGAGAAACTGACCTTGGGTCTCCGAAGATGGGATAGAGGGGGAAGAAAAGGATACCTGCTAGGGTACAAGTTCTTGAAATATATGAAAAAAGACCAGGGCTTTTTATGGTCAGTTTTATCTTGGTTTCTGCGGGCAGCACTTTTGTTATCATGAGATGGGCGCTGTAACGGGTGTGTGATGAGGTACACCACGTTGGCGGCTTCACCCTCTACTCAGTCTTCAGAGCTATTAATATCCCACAGAGGTAAGGGACCACGTGTGTGGGACCACGCCCATACCCTGCCCCCGCAGCGACCAAAACACTTGAAATCAGGTCAAAAAATGTTTAATAAGTTATCATTTCACAAAGTTGCATAAGTTAATTTAGTATCTACATCATCGATGGCCGCATTCACAGCCCACAGTTATTTGATAATCGACGGCTTCCCAAAAGTCTTCGAATCTTGGGTACCCTGTGCTGGAGTACACTCTTAAACACTCGCCTTCTTTCTTTTTCAACACTTGGATTGTGTAATGCTTTGGTCGACACCAGAAGTGTTGAAACCAACATTTGTTACTTGAACACGTGACAGATTTCACGTGACGTGGGAAAAATTTCACGCCCAGGTCTAGCCAGACCTTAGTTGTCTGACACGTCCAGGCGGATGGGTCAGTGTTGTCGACGGACCGCTTGGATACGTTCTTGGGTTTGGTCACGTGCTCTTGATCTCCAGACGGTGACTGATTCGCTTTGTATTGAAGATCTGTGTCGTCCATAGCCATGTAGCGCTGATTGTAGGCGTTCCCGAGGCGCTGTCTAAGTAAGTCGCGTTTGACGGGTTGGCAGTCGCTGTCGGGCGCCTTCTTCAGCAGGGAAAATGTGGTCGCACCTCCGGCGGATTTAAACGCCACTGCAAGCAGGCCGATGATTATGAAGAACCATAACTGTAAATGGCACAGGAAGGAAGACAATAAGAAGATTGAAGACTAATCAGCTGAGAAACGAGACCGAAAGACCAAAATAGATTTTTGAATGAGGGAGTGTAAGATAATTTTAAATATTATTGAGCGGTCCTCGATTGATGCTAGCCTGCGAACGCAGACGTATTTCCGGCTGCCGCTTCTCTCCGTCGCAACAGCCGGAGAGAAGCGACAGCCGGAAATACGTCTGCGTTTGCAGGCTAGATTGATGCGGGCTTGTTCAACAGAATGTTTAAAAATTATCCTGCGAAATCGCGCGGAATATCGTCTGAAACTAGCCGACGAGGCTGTAGGCCGAGTTGGCTAAAATCAGGGAATATACCGCAAGATTGAATATGATAATTGTTTTAGTATTCAACACATTGATCACAAAGCATGGTTTTATTGCAGAAAAGCCGGAGACGATCTTTACAGACGAAATTACTTATATCGCATGATATCTGATGACTACGGAAGACAAATGTTCAGCGCACCATGACCATATTTGGGCAGTGTTACAATGTGGTCAATAAATCAGAAATATTTGATATGGTTTTCACGGAAGTACTAAAAGGAAGGTAATATTTAATTCTTTAATTTCAGTCTGTGTTTGTTGTCGTCAGAGGCCAACTGGAAAACATGGACTGGACTCTGGACTGGACTCTGGACTGGACCCTGGACTGGACTTTGGACTCGACATTATTGAACGAAGTTAATATTTAACTAATTATATGACGAATAACAATCTCTATTTAATTATTAACCAGCGGGAAATTTTTTCAACACTTTCAACACGTTTTAAGAATGCATGTTTTTTTCAAAAGGAACATAAACGAAAAATCGAACAATGCTGACAAGTAACCCAACTTTACTTTACTTTACGTGGATAATATGACGATATATCTCATGCGTGCGCTGTCTAAAGAATGTTAGGAATGTAGTCCAATTCAATATATTCGATATGTTGAGCGCGATCGCTTTGCGCACTATTCCCGATCTACAATTGAACCAGATAGGACTACAATAAGCACTTCAGTTGTTTACAGCGGGAAATAACGTTACAAACCCGGCCACTTGTACGCTTGGCTATGATTGCGTGAAGGCTGTTAAAGTTTGAAGTCATCACGTTACAATGTAATGTCGCCACGCGATCCTATCTCGTGCGTGTGCCATTTTAGGAATGTAGTCCGATTCAAACACATTCGAAGGGGCAAAACACTGGAAAAGTTATGGGGTGGGAGAGGAAGAGGGGGTGGCAAATGCCTAAACATTGTTGCGAGGAAAAAGAAATAATTAATGTATGAAGCTGAGAAGGAAAAATATATTTGCTTTTAGGAATAGTGCGCAAAGCAGAGCACGTATTCAAAACACAGGAGGAAAATACTAAGCTCCCGCAACACAAACCTCACAGTTACAGAGCGGAGCGGAGCGATAACAAAAACACAGCCGTAACTAAAGCGGCCTTTAGCCCTCAACTTAACGCATTACATAGCTTTCAAAGAAGCTACAATGCTAAAGAAAGGATCAAGGGACAAATAACCGTGACAAGAAGCACAACATCTTGCAACAAAAGCAAATAGCCGGGCCCGGCAATCTGACAAAGGTGCAAGATAATGTATAGTTATTACACGGTTCAACTGCTATCCTTTCAACGATAAAAAGAGAGGCTATACTGTCACCAGACGCACTGAAATGAGCCGTACCAAGCCTAAACTAAATGCCACAAACGGCATAAGAACGATAGTCGCTAAACACAATCAACAAGAGGTCAAAATGACCTTTGAGATCAAAATACAAAACATGCGACAGTTAAGCACATGGCTTTGTTCAGTGTCTATCGCGCAAATTCTCCAAATCATAAATGGCATTTAATAAGAAGAAAATCCAGCGCCAAAAGAAAATTTACAGGGGACACCGCTCATTTCATAGCGAAAAGGGTGTTCTCTAAAAGATATACCCGTGAGGGCAAAACTCTGATTTAAAGGCTAAAACACGCACGTGAGAGCCGCGCAGGCCTGTCAACCCCATTATTACCATAACATTCTTTAGACAGCGCACGCATGAGATATATCGTCATATTATCCACGTAAAGTAAAGTAAAGTTGAGTTACTTGTCAGCATTGTTCGATTTTTCGTTTATGTTCCTTTTGAAAAAAACATGCATTCTTAAAACGTGTTGAAAGTGTTGAAAAAATTTCCCGCTGGTTAATAATTAAATAGAGATTGTTAATCGTCATATAATTAGTTAAATATTAACTTCGTTTAATAATGTCGAGTCCAAAGTCCAGTCCAGGGTCCAGTCCAGAGTCCAGTCCAGAGTCCAGTCCCTATTTTCCAGTTGGCCGTCGTCAGACGGTAAAAGAAAGTAATTAAAAGATAACAGAAAGTGATTATTTATCCTGAACACATATCAATAACCCCAGGCTTTAGAAGAAACTTTAGTGGAACAACAATTAAACATTACATAACGTTTAAAACAGGAAACGTTGAATGCGAGGACGTGGGATACCGTTAGCGGAGGAAGTTACTTTTAAATTTTGTTTTTCCAGCGATCTCAGTGCGAGGTAGAAACGGGAAGTCGAAATGATGGCTGAGATTTGTTATCGGGATATGCCTTTTTATAGCGGAACACTAATGCACTGTAGCTTTAATTTGAAAGGTCGGTCGCAGAAGGATGTTCCAAAATAAATAACAAATCTCAACTTGGGCGAGCGATCTTATGACGATGCAACAGTGCGCGCTTTAGCGTTGATCATCAGTGAATTTTTTAGTTATCGTAAAGGATCGTTAAATCTCATTACTTGATGAGTTTATCTTGAACTTGTCTCTTGATGTAAAAACCTTGTGGTCTTTTTTATTATCATTTAGATCAAAGATCGCAAGTCAACACAAAATGATATGCCGGTCTGCTTCACTTTATTATTAAAAATTGCAACGGTTTATTGTTGCAATCCAGCCCCCTTTTTTCCTTTAAGGGCGATAACCAAGAAAAGCAAAATTTTTAAAAGAGATAACCGTTTTGCGTGCCGACCAGAATACTGTAGGAAAGACAGGGAAGACATATTGTTGTAATTACCGAGGAAATATTGACAGTATCAGTAAATTGCGGGTTAGATGGGATCGGCAGGCGTCAGGCAGGTAGCCTGAAAACTTGACAAAGTTCACGAAATCAGTGACCGATAATTATAGCCCTGTGGGTGTGCTTACATACCAATAACAAAAACTCAATGCACACAGCTCAAAGACACCCCTGAACTCTGAAATTTTAATTACATGTACACTAATTAACATATGATCGGTTGGAAAAACCTCCCTCTCCAATAATTGATTTTCTAGTCTAGCGTGACTATGCTAGGCCTAATGAATGGCGAGATTAGATAACCATCACTCTCGAAAATTAATGACCACCAATACATCGCCATGCGGTTCTTGTAGACTAAGCATTTTCTGTTTACAAACAGGTTGAAGCCATTGAAGTAACAATACTGTTCTTGGCCCAGTACGGCAGTATGAAGGAAGCTTCGAAGCAAGGTGTTCTGTCGGTGAAAATTTATCTGTGAACTTCGCTCCAGCTTTTAAAGAAGTTGAACTGTGTTTTGAAATTTACCCCGGTCATTCTGTGATCACAATTAACCTTTAGAACGATTATCATTAGATTACCGATTGTTTACGCCACTGATGAAAATGACTTTAAAGCGTGTTGTTTTTACATCGGCCAAGTCAGCCTGTGTGGCTCGCAGAACCATCGACGTCTTCCCGGGGCCCGCGAGGGCGACGAACTGATAAACTGAGATTTAACCAAAATTACCAAATTAGCTGACCAAGGATGCGTGGGATTGGCTTAATTGCAAACAAACAAACCTACAATCACGTTAATGGAAGCAAACGGTCATTTCGAACTTCCTAACACGGAAGCTATGTGTTCCTAGGCCTTTTGTTCGTGGAGGAATATAATACAACTTCAGTTTGTGATACAAAAAATATAAAGATCACCTAGGATTTTCTGCAACAGGATTAAATTTGCATTGGTTAAATAATCAATTAAAGCCGGAATACGAAAACGACCGTATATCCGTTTGATGGGCCTAAAGTTTTAGGGACGTCAACACAATGTTGAATAAAAGGGCAAAGAACCTATAAAAACGTAATACGATACCGTTAATTTATGTAAAGAAATACTCAAGTTTTATGAGTGGCGCTGTGGGTTCCTGGACGTCTATGAACTGAGAAAACCACAATAAAAACATTTGGAGTGTGCATTTAAAAACATTATCGGTACCTTACTAAATTACCATTTCCGTGCCATTTTATTAAAAGAACACGCAGAACAGAAAAAAAGGCTTGTTTAAAGTTTCTGCTCAACTAAACTTCAACTCCGTGCAATCGGAAAATAATCGGAAGCAAAAGTTACTCTTTACTTAGTTTAGTGCTATTAGAATTGTTTTTCTTGTTTACAGCTTTGACCCCAAAAATAAACTACCGGTTAAACCTACAGATTATGCGGTTAAATTCAGTGAAGAAAATATTTTAGCTCGTTAGACTAAACCGAGTTTGGTAAAACGGGTGAAGAAGCAAATAGACCACTTGAGGGCTAGAGTATACCGGCGGATCATGTAGGCCCAAAACGGAGCGGAATTGCTGCGAAACTCTGTTACTCGACGGTTTTGCCTGAAGATCAGTTTCTAGCTTTAACCAATTGCCTGAAACGAACTTGAGAAGGGAACAAAAAAGAAAATATAGAAAAGGAGCACTTTGGCACCAGTAATTTTTCTGTGTTGCGATGTTCGTGATAGATACCTTTTGTGATTGTTGTTTATTTTATTTTATTTTATTTACTTTGTTTAAAAAAGGCAAACCAATTCTTAGTTCACTTTTATTCAAATTAGGTGGTACTCTGTTTGCACATACTTTGGTATTTATCAGTTCATTTCTGAAAACGTGTACGCGCGCTTACGGGTTCACGGGTAAAGAAAAATAGCTTCAGTTTATTTCTCAAACGGACTGCGAAATTACCTTCCTCTAAATTGATTAGTTTCCCAAAACAATGCGCACATTGAAATATTAGATGTTCTTAAAATTAAATGGTACTTGATGACCTAACGGGAGGATAAAAATTTAAACACACTTACCTCCGAGGCCCCAGTCGACATGACACTGAGAAAATTTGCGCGCAGCTCTTTCTAATGCAAGTTCACGAGCGATAAGCTTATATCTGTTCGCGTGTTCTACCTTTCCGTCGTCTACTCTTGTTCCCTTTGTCGAACGTCGCGATAATACAAAGCCGCAAAATAAATGCTGACCTATTAGCCTTCTTATCTACCCCAAATACGGAAATATCTTCAAGCTTTGAATTTCAAACAAATCCGTACTTCCTCTCGTTACAAGTGCGCTGTTGAACGCCGTAAAATCGTGCGTATTTGTCCGCTTTTGACGTGGAGTTTGAACTATGTTATCACTGATCTGGGGGAGGGACTGGGTGCGACGAAGGTTACGTCCCATCTTCTGTTATCGTTTATTTCATCAGGCATGATTTCAATTACGCTGCAAAGGACACAAGTCGTCATTAAAAGGAGTAAGGAATGTATGTAATCAGTACAGTTTTGCGTTTTTTCGTTAAAATGACATGTAATCCCACTCACCTAGTGCTCAAAGTGTAGAGCATTATGTTTTTGCAGTTGTTCAAGTTTGCTAAATTAACAGCATGCTTGAATTAAATTTAACTTTTATTTGAGTCTTTCCAAGAAGAATTTTTCAAATTTTTAACGTTTAGCTCGTCCGATGTTGCCACATGGGTTCGCGATGTACTTTTATCCAATGTTTGCCTTACATACAGTTTTTTTTTTCCGAGCTTTGCACAAGGGTTTCACTTAAGAAATTTGTTTATCCAAGCTTCGTGTAAAAAAAAAAAAAAAAAAAAATCAACAGAAACAGATTTTTCCGTCAGGGAGCATTCTTTAAAAGGTATACTGATTAGTCATGGCACCATTTTAGTCTTTAAAGTAAATAGTGAAGGATTTCTCTCATCACGAGTTGCCTGTGCACGCAGATCTGACCCTAAATGTTGTCCAACAATCGACAACATCAAAACTTCCTAGTAATCTTCAATACATTAGCAAGGAACGTTGTATGGAAATTTCAGACAGTTCGACAGTTTGCCAGTTAAAGGTCAACAACCACGATCATTGAAATATGTTTTTTTTTTTTCATTTTTTTTTTTGTGGAAATGACATGCAATCCCACTCAGCTAGAGCTCCAAGCCTAGAGCATTATGTTTTTGCAGTTGTTCAGGTTTGTTAAAATAACAGCATGCTTAAATTCAGTCTTTCCAAGAAGAATTTTTTAGGTTTTAACGTTTAGCTCGTCCAATGTTGCCCGATGGGTTGGCGATGTATTTTTATCCAATGTTTACCTTACATCCATTTTTCCGAGCTTTATACAAGGGTTTCACTTTAGAGATTTGGTTATCCAAGTTTCGTGGAAAAAAAAAAGTTAACAGAAACAGATTTTCCTTCTTCGAGAATTTTTTTAAAGGTATACTGATTAGTTATGGCATCAATTTAGTCTTTAAAGTAAATAGTGAAGGATTTCTCTCATCACACGTGCCTGGGCACACAGATCTGATAAATATTGTCCAACAGTCGACAAAATTCGACAGTCAGAGGTCAACAACCACGATCATTGAAATATGTTTGCCATGCTTGAAATTCTGTTAATTTTTATTTATTAAGCCAGTTTTTCAAGCGTTAATACCCTAAAATGTTATACAAAATGTAGTCTTCGAATCCAGTAAACGTCATATGCCTTTTCGTTTCCAAAATGGGTCTTTAAAGGTGCAAATTGCTTGTCGTGATTTGGTCCTTACTTCATTCGTTTCCTCTTATCAATTCAGTGCAGATTCGGCAGATCACATTTCCTTTATGACTAATTTCTCGTACAATCTTAGAATTATTCAGATTGCACGATGCAATTATTTTGGTCCAAATCAAAAGAAAAAGAGACTATTTGTCAATATTTTTCATTCCTCAAGTTGCAAAGATCAAGCAAGATTGTATTGAGATGTCCTTGACGCTAGAGAAACATGGAAATGTTAAGAGTAAGTCTTTTAGTAAAGATGTTCTGGGAAAAAAAACGAATCCCGAAAAAATACACGAGTAACGTCCTCTCCACGCTATCTGCTTTTACGCCATTTTGGATGAACTAATTGGGAAGTGTTAATAGCAAGAATTATAGCTACAGAATTTTTTTAGAACTGAATAACTTTGACGAGGAAGTACCGCATGAGATATGCTTGCATGGACAATTTTACCTTATTAAGTTGAAGCAGGGTTTCCATAGAAAGGCATCTTGAATACCTTGGACTTGATTACCCATTTTTCTTTCTAAATCATTTACATCTTTGTTAGTCGACGCACTCTTGGATGATCATGTCAAACGTAATTAATTTTCAGTGAGTTCTTGTCACATTTAATTTGGCAGTTGGTCGTTTATTTCAACAGCGTTTGACCTTTTGACGATTACCTGGTGTCTTAAACGGTTCGTTTTACGTATAACCCTGTTAGATCTAGTTGTCAATCACAACATCATTGCCACTACCTTTCACACATCAGTGAAAATGGCTGTTTATCGACAATGGCTGTTTATCGACATTGACTGTTTATCGTTGTGTCTGCATAGAGTGGCTTAAAGGCTCCAGTCAAAGTGATAAGGGTGATGTGTCCCATTCCATCAAACGCACAAAAAAGCTGGATAATTGATACTTAGGTTCGGCTTATCGAGGTCTTGTGATAATACGGTATATGTTACAATAGTTTTTAGAGAGAGATCCAGAGAGAGAGAGAGAGAGAGAGAGAGAGAGAGAGAGAGAGAGTTTGGTTGGTTGATTTATTGATTCACTTTTACTTCAAGGCTTTGCAGTTTCATAAGGAAGTATCTAACTTCTTACAAGAAAGCCGTTTCGAAATCAAAGTAAAATATGCTGAGTATGCTAAAATCGTATACAATTTGTCAAAATTTACAGACATTATCACAAGTTATTACTTTGCCAGAGATAAATCATCACTTCGTTCTCCTTAAGACAGCATCTTATTGAAAAGCTCTGGATTGGGCCGTTGGGTCAAGGTACTCCTCATGCAACATTATGTTCGGTATTTCTTGAGAAAAATGGACATCTCTTATCGGACTTTGTGCAGAAAAGCAGAAACGATAACAAGACTTTGATAGACTCTTGTATCAGCTAATTAATTTGAAAACATGAATGGCAGTAAAACACACCTTATCTGCAAAGACTATTACTAACGAAACGTTTTCCATTGGAATCGTTCTAAGTCGAAGTATATCGACGGAGTACATTAAACTTCTCCCGGAAGAGACCGGTCTTTTGCTGTGCCTCTGCACTCTGTGAAACACGCGTAGGGTCTGTGTGAATTTATGACAATTTTAGAAACGACCTTTAGCACCAGGCAGGGGTGATAAGAGAAATGACGAAAGAACAAAGTGCCTAATGAAAAACAGGAAATGGCGGAAGTAATAATGTGCTCCACTGTAATTAGGAAACAGCACCGAGTTATTCCGAGTATAGTAACATCTTAGCAGAAACAAAGAGAGTATATCATAGCGGGATAAAAATTATGTCTTTTTGACGTACACTTAAGACTATTTTAGGACAGGACATCGCGTGCAGACACAAATCGAAGTTATTATGTCTTGGCAAGTCTTGGGGATAATTTTCGAATAATCTCTGTCATCGGGTAATTGACCTTTTGGTCGATTTGATGATTTGCATGGGCAAACGAAACTGAGCTGCAAGCTCCGCTAAATTTGACGACAAGCCAGTTTTCTTTTATGCTGAAAACCGGTTTTGCAAGAAATTCGGGTCCTCTTGAGCCGGACTAACGTAATCATTAAAGTGTAATTTCCCGCGGTGGCAAAAAAATTAACAATTCCAAATGCCATACTAAACTGTCAATTTTTAAAGTGCCTATTTCTTTTAAACTCTTTTCTATTCGTATTTAAATCTTCATATAAGCTAGGAAAATTGTTCATGTGGATTTAAAAATGACTCTATTGAATTATATTGCACAACCTTACTGCAAATAATTTTTTGGCTTCATTGGTGCGCGCGCAGGTACATTGCGGCTGTGCTTTGTCATATTCTCATGAAATCACTATTACAGTTTGTTTTAATTTTAGGCGCTTTGAACAGTGGAAGCGCCAAGCTGTTCAAATGGCCCTATAATCCATTTGTTTTAGTTTTTTCGGCAACTTTAAGGCATTTTACTGCCGGTAATATTGCTGCGCCAATGGACAATAATAATTCTAATAATTTTCTTTTAACTTTCTTGTAATGGGTGCCTCTCACGCAAGGGTATACAGTTTCTGAATATTGCTGTCCGATGTATGTACTACAGCCATAGAGCGAATAAATAAGCAAGTTAGATCTCATTTCATTTATTCATTTATTTATTTTGATGAACTAGATGTAATGTATAACTGGGAAAAGTTTTTTTCTTTTAAATCATCAATAACTTTTTTTTCGATGGAATCGCCTTAACGTTTCTTGTTGATTTACAGGACTCGCAAACTTCGGGGAGCGATAGCCGAAAGTGCCTTAATTGAAACATTGTTAAAAGTTATAAACCACTAAATTTCATATGACGATGCTGAACACTGAACTGTGCCGCCGCGGCAACTGAACAAACTTCGTTCTCTTGAAAACGTTCCGGACATAGCCTTAAAGTTTTCAACTTAGTGTTCGTGAGGAAATTATCACTAAAATATATTTGAATCAGAATAGAATCAAAAAGCGACAACAGCATAGTCAAAACAGTTAGAGAAAAAATTTATTAGACGGCAAACACAGTGTCGTCCGGAAAGATGGAAATTGAAATGCAACGACAGAGATGGGCGGTAAATTTTGGCAAATATAATGGCTGTCTAGAAAATGTCAAAACTGACCGGCCTCACTATTTCTTCTCGGTAAAACACGTAACATTAGAATGTAAAGAAAACTTTTTTCTGTTTGCACGCAGCATTAAAGCACTTATCAGACAACCTTTGAAACAAATTATAACAAGAAAGGAAGAGAAAAACACGAAAAAGGTTTCTTTCAGTCAATAACACGGGCATACTCGGAAATCATGCTCATCGCTATTTGTACAAATAACCGAGAATTGTTACTTGGTACGTTTAAAAAATGTGCAAATAGTGAATCGATGACGGGGCATTACGGCGTCTGGAGAGGAAAAGGGACAATGGATGCCTACAGCAATGACTTATATATCCTGACGGAGACGTTTAAGAGTACTACGGCAAAATGAGGAACAAAGTTGATCTCGATTCTATTTTCAACTATAGCTGTTGAATTTATGTAATGCCGGATCAGCATAAATGGTTTAAATGAATTACGTTTAAAGCACAATTGCTTGTCTCAGATAAAACAGAAAAAAACATGGTAAATATTGTTCAATCACACCACAAAACACGCACTATCGCAAGTTTCTTAAAGATTTTTTCACCACAAAGTCAATATTCTGCCTTAGCAGTATCGCCACCCATACACGGACACACACAGACGAGTGGCTCTCAAAAGGCCCTTGAAGATAATAAACTCATTAATTACAGTACCGACCTTCGTTAACATTTCTTCAGATGCCACCCTTGTGCCTCGATGATCTCTCAGTTAAAATGAGTGCCCTTTCAAGCGGTGTGTTCCTTAAAACCCTTGACAGAGGTGTTTACAACCTCTCCCAACAACAGAGCCAACTTATTGCAGTTTTAAGAAAATTGATTTACGTCGCTATCAGCGATACATTAGAGTCCGTGGTTTGGGAAAATGTTGCTTATTCAAGCCGTCGATTATCAATACAGCTGATAGGTGATTTCTTTTGACATTGCGGGGGAGAACAGTGAGGCTTGTTCGCATTTGTTTACAGCTGAAAGGTCTGAAGACAAAGCCGGTACTGTGACCTCATTCGTACTCAATCTTACTGATTATGTCGTGGGAGGAAACAGTTTTCTCATTCTACTTGGTGCTAAGTACGGAAATTACCTGCCATTGGTCTTCCCCTTTTCTCGCCTCAAGTTTTCTATCAAGGCGGTGCATGTTTCTGCGTAGGTAACATCCCATTTTTTTTTTTTTTTTTGAAATTTCAATCTAATGATATCGTCATAACATTATCTCTTTTCGATCTGTGTCTTGCTGAGGTTAGTGTTAGTCAAGCTGTCGGTAACTCGTTACAAACATCTGCACCGGTTCATTTTAATGAATCTAGAGATCAAACAAACAGATTCATTGAATCAAAGAGGCGAAACCTAACGCCGATACCGCAAAAAAGGTTTTCATTGTAAGCGAGGCAGATGTTGGAAACTTTTGTGTTCTCATTCAATGCATTATTGCATCCGGGAGCAGAGAAATTTTACGATTAATACTGAATAGTGTGGTGCGGCAAAACAAAAAGCCGTAAGACTCCAATCTTTATAAATTTGAATGCCGTAGGTCAGTAGTTATTTTATTTTATTTATTATTATTTTTTTTATGAAGACTACCTTTAAATTATCCACCTCTAATTCCATTTAGGGTTTACGGCCCCCCTTTTTATGTTTTTGATTTAAGCCGCAGGGTGTCGTTCATGAGCGAGAAAACGCTTCGAACCTCATGATAATTCAGAGGCAGGTGTAACGACATGCTCAATCAAACACTAAAAATAAAAATAAAAATACGTGCTTCTTATCATTGTCATCTTATAAACTAGTTCCATCGAAAACAAGAAAGAAGTAATATTGCTTTGTTGGCCCAGTTTCGCGAATCGGCAGTGAATTTTTACTTTAAAAGTCAGTATGGAAGAACAAAATCAAAACTAAGCACTCTTGATTAGATACAGAAGGAATCAAAAACTACTAAAAAACTACGAGGGTAATTTTTTGGGGGATTGTGAAGAACTTCATTAAAACTTGTAATGATGAGGTTGTCTACATCTAACCGGCTTCAAATGAAAGAAGTTTTAAAGCAATCTGCGACAGGGAAGGAACTGTTCGTAAAAGAACAAAGAAAAATATTCAAAAACGCGGCAGACAGTCAGATTCTCAAAGCACAAGAAATTGTTGATAGAAGGTTGAGTTTAGAAACGAACAAGAAATCTAGAAGAAAAAGCTTTCTCCTGATAGTGGTTGCTAACTTTCAAGTTTGTGTATGAAATATAGTTTGATGCCTTACGTTTCAAATGAGAAATGCTGATTCATCTTTCATGCGTCACGATTGCCTTCAAGCTCATTTAGAATTTTCTTTCTTATCTCAAAGTTTATGTTCTTAGCGGCAGTCCAAACACTTGGAAACCGTGTGCGATGAGCACATGGAAGTCTCATTCGCTTTGTTCACTCAGAGATAAACGTATTTTTCATTTCTGTAATACAGAGTTGTTTGTTGCACGCTGGAAATTTCAAATCTTGAAAAACATTAATTAAAGACAGCTGCCCTTGAAAGGGCTTCCTACTTGGTTCAAAGTGCCAATCTCACTTTGTTGCTTGGCAACGACTTCACTCCCAGGGTGCAACTGAGGCACTGTCCTAAAGATTAAAGTAATTGCGAGACGAGGGTTCTCATAGTTGACAATCAAGTTTCGATAACTAAAAGCTTTCAAACATGGCAGGCGCATGAATTTTACGGTAGTTTCGCAATACAGAAAGGTTTTTCTTTAAGTTATTTAACAGTTTAATTTGGATTTCTTGTTTAATTTGTACAAGATCAAGCAAATCGAAAATAGAACACAACACCTGACCGCGAAGCAAGCTGTCATGTTCGGATAGTAATGAGGACAAAAGAATACGAAAAAACTCTGTAACCGCGTGATAACCGAGTAGAAGAGTAACAAAGGAATTATCCATAACACCCACATAGTTGGTTCATCAGACTACGTCTGGTTTCGCGTAGTTTGAAGATTTCCATGGCTTTACTGCAGTATAAAGTTCATTAAAGTTTTTCTTTCCTGAAGATGAATATATGAAAGACTTTACTGTTGACGACAAAACAAGGCTTGAAGGTAGTAGAATTGAAAATACTTTGTGAGGGCAATAAAGAGATCATGGCAGTTTACAAACGATTGTCTAAAAAGCCATCCACGTATCCATTTACCTATACAATCGGTGTGTAATTTCGACTTTTAATGATACTATGATAAACAAAAACAAAACAAAAAAGCTAAAAGTTAAACGTGGGAGCAGATGTAATTCTTGGTAAGACGGCTGTCGATGGTTCGGGTGACAACATATCAGTAAATTCTCGTTCAAAAACGCAGCGGTGAATTTTCATCTCTTCAGTCTGCTTTCTCTGTGAGCAGCTCCTCCTGCTTACATCAGAGATCGCAAGAAAGAGGATGGTTACTGTACTCTTTCCCTTCTTCATAACTTATGGAAAAGTAAGTGAGGAGCGATTCATTATACTGGTGTTATGACCAAGAATGATATGTGGGCAGCTTCACTTACCTTTGTATTGTTCTTCAGCCTCTTATCAAAACTTTTCATGGTGAGTTTACACTCTCACGATGCCAACAGGTGCTAAGTCGGAAAAAATTGATAAAAATTACAATTCAGCAAAATATCGGGGATAGACAACTCTTGAACGACGCTATAAGGTGGTAAATTCTACTCTTTTGATAATAGAGGCGTGAAAACTGTAACAGGTAGTGATTCGGTTGGGAAGAATATCTGCAATGTATCAGAATCCACATGTGGCCAATAATTATACATTCATCGAGACCCACAGACCTGTCTGTCAACATTTATCACGTGATACAAGTCACGCGTCATTAGAGAAGTTCAGTGGACTCCACTTTTGGAAAACGGCCGTTTGAGTTGGACATTTTAAATAATGTACTTTATATCAAGTATGGGTATATTCGTTCGAGAAAATCCTGATCGGGATTTTGTGGTCCGTTTTTCATCTCGGGTTTTGATACATAAGCCCTAAGCTCGAAATTAAGCCCCCTATTGTCAACCAACAATGTATCGTCTATGAATTTAAATGTAACCTGTGTGATGCAGGGTATGTGGGTTATACACGTGGTCACTTACACGAGCGCGTAGAAGGGCACACTAGACAGCCATCTTCGATTTACAAACATTACAACGTCCAACACAATAGTGAAATGCTTGAACGCTTCATCGAGCAATTTCACATCATCGCGAAATGTAGCGGCAAATTTTATTCGGCCTCGTTAAAGAAATGCTTTACATTCGCATGCGTAAGCCAACACTGAACGTGCAAACGGATTCCATCCGCGCCGAGGTGTTTGTTTAGGCCGTTTATTGTAATTTATGCTTATCTTGCACCTTTCTTTATTTGCATGCTATTTAACTAGTCCCTTGAGGATGGAGTCACGATGACCCCGAAACGCCGAGCAGCAATAAATCTTTCCTGGTTTTTTATAAGCCTTTGCTTCAGCAAATACTTGCTGATCAAATGGTTTTTGTTTTGTTTGGTTAACTGTTGTTGTTGTTGTTGTTGTTGTTGTTGCTTTTTTTTTTTTAACAATTTTTATTTGCATACATGACATGAGATTTACAAAACTGAGCACTATTAACATTACTTACAATACACAGAGTACTAACCACAATGACTATATCTACATTGTTAACAATACTTACTATACTTACAAAACTAAAAGTGCTTACAATGTTCACACTAGTTACAGGAATAACGCTGTCTTTTAGTGAACACTTTTCCTTATTTTTACTAACAAAACATTACTTTACATCAAATGCAATTTTTACATATTTTATAGTGATTCCGTACAAAATGATCAAGCTAGAAAGCAACTGCTAAAGATTCTTACTAAGTTAAAAGAAAAAAATATGTATTTATAAAAAGCAATTTTTAAGGAAGAAGAACTGCCCATCTAAGTCTAAAATTTGACAAACACTTATTAGCGACAGCAATCTGTTGTAGAGTCTGAATTTTATCGGAAAGTCGTAAAAGGAAGCTCTGGAAACTCAGTACACCCCCGCCTTTGCTTGTACAGAAGGTGTGGTGTTTTGCTATGAGTATTGAGTAGTTTAAAGCCTGCCAATATGAAGATTTTGCGAAAAAGCCGTAAAGTATATTACTTTGATTTAAAGAAAGTTAGCCACCAGTCTTGAAATGTATTCCAGAAGGAGTGCACTTCGGTGCAGAGGACGAACAAGTGGTATAAGGTTTGTCTCTCATTTTTGCACAGAGGACAGATGTCACTTTCGGCTATTCCATCGCGGTGTAAGCTAAATTGGGTGGGTAGTATGTTATGTATAATTTTATACTGAAACATCACTAGTTTGACCTCTTTTGTAATTTTAAACGGTAACTGGTATACTTTGTCAAGTGTTTTTTCGGTAAAGCCATGTCTCAAAATTTTATTCTGGGAGGTTGGTGGTTCAAATGTATCTATTAAGATTGACGAGTAGATAGAGCTAGTGGAAAAGTTTGTCACGGAGTTTTCCTCAGCGTTGGTACGATTCTGCGGAGTTATTGTTTTTTTTCCACAAAGATGGAATGGCATCTAACAAACCATAAAATGTTGTAAAGGGAACCTGTAGATTATACAAAGTCTTAAAATCAGAGTAGCTGCAGAGGTCCCGTGTCTGTTAAATAAATCACATACGTAGACGATGTTGTGGGAAAACCATCTTTTGTAGAAAACCGGTTTCGTATCAATTAAAATATTGCGATCGTTTCAAAGAATTTCATTTTTAAAGTCTACCTCATTTTTCTTCGACTTTTTGAAATCATGCCAAGTCATTGTTAATTGTTGTTAATTGTTGTTGTGTTCGTTTGTTTCCTCCTTTGGAAAACCGGTCCTAAAATTGATTTCAAATCCAAGAAATCCGTATCTGGAAAGGATTTCTTGCATCATTCCAAATCCGGATTTCATAAAATGTACTTTTATTTGGAAGAGGGTAGGAGGGGGGGGAGGGGGGGGGGGAAGAATATAAACAGCGGTGTGAACTTTTATGGGCAAGCATCTGTTTTTCCAGGAACGTTTGGGGAGAACATTTTCTCACCCACTATCCTCGGCTGCATACAGCGTATCTGAAAGTAGTCCATATGACTTTCCTTGTCCATCGGGAGCCAGGCATTGGCAAAAAGTCAAGCTTCATCTTTTTTTTACACGAAACTTTTGGGCTTTTGTATTCCCCTGCAGTAATGGAAGTATTATTTAATGCCTATAATTTTTAGTACTCGCCAAAAGAAATTCCCCATTTCTACCTGAGCTCTACAATTTTAAACCGGTGCAGCGGAATGTTTCGGTTGTTTATTGCCCAGTAAGCAATTCTCGGGTTGTTGCCTTTGCAATAAATTCCCTTTTGAATTTCCAGGGTTTTTTGTCTGTTTCTTTGTTTTGTGTTTGAGATTATTATAATTGTCCCAGAGATACGGACCAATCGAAAACGAATTCACCTTATATTGAAAGAAACAGTGTTTCCATAGATTTAGAGAGAGCGAAAGGTGTACTACCGAAAGCTTACATTGTGCGTGTTCGTCCGTCGGTACCACGAGGACCATCTATTCATCTTGGGGTAGGAGTAGCCTTGCTCTGTGGGACTGCAGATGACTGGTCAGATCGATTCGCACCCGAAAGAGTCTGTGGCAGTGTGAACAAGGAATGGCTGCTGTAGAGTTGTTGGCTCTATTCTTCCTGGCCTGCCTGCTTTCTTCAGCCACAACAGTCCGGTTGGTTTCGCATGCTTTGGCACCCTTGTGGAGAGCTGATCATCACGCTGCTCTTTCCTGAGCTGACTGCACCCATGTGTTGTGGCTGATGTTGAATGCCTTCAGTGAAGTTTTCAGCGTGTCCTTGAATCGCTTATTCTGGCCACCTTGGGAGCGTTTTCCTTGCTGAAGTTCACCAAACCGCAGTTTCTTTGGAAGTCTTTCATCTGACATGCAAGCTACATGTCCTGCCCAGCGAAGCTGTGACTGCATCAGGATGGTGTAGATGCCAGTGAGTAGGTCAGCATGGGTGAGGACCTCAGTGTCTGGGATCTTGTCTTGCCACTTTATGCCAACGAGTTTTCTAAGGCAGGAGGTGTGGAAGTGGTTTACTAGCTATGAAGCTCAGTGTGAACGGTATCTAACTACGAGCAAAGGACTCGCCTTAAATGAAAGCTTTATTCAGGCTGCATATGGCATCTAACGAGGGTGCTGTTAGAGGTAAATTTGCCTGCTTTATTCAGTGAAAAAAAAAAAAAAATGGGATGTTAAGCACTGGGAATAGGATTTTATAATAAAATGTGGGCACCAGGAATGGGATCTGGGGCAAATTTTCAGCAGGAAGCTGGAATTTGAGCAAAACTTTGGCTGGGAAATGGAATTTGTAACCCCACTTTCTCGCCACATCTGATGTTGGCATGCATATAAGACCTTTCTGTGCATGTCAACGGTTAAAAATTTTGCTGCCGTTTCCATCCGTCCCTCTAATCGTAAAACGGAAGAGGTGTCCTCTCCGTTGTTTTCCCGCGCTAGGCACAAGTTTTTTTATTGCTTTTTTTTTTTTTTTTTTTTTTTTTTAATGTTTTCTCGCGGTTGTTCAACCTCGCCTCCGGTTTTTTTTTTTTTTTTTTGAGTGATGGCTAAATATCGAGAAGACCCGACAACCAAGTTGGCGGTTGTTTTGATCCGCGAAATGCCTATGGAGTCATGTGACTGAATTCTCACCTTTTTTGGAGCACAGGGGAATCGCGGAAGAAAATGTCTTTTTCGACAACAATTTATTTTAAATCACAAGGGTGTTAAAAGTTTTAAGGTTTGTATAATGCCTTGCACGTAGAATTGATCTCAACACCCCCACGGGGCCTTGCGTCAAAAACAGGAAAGAACAGGCGTTAGTCATTTTTATGCGTTTTTAGATGGAAAAGGAGCATGAATCGTGAGGCGAGCGACGGCGTAGCGCAATTGAGCGAGAAGAAAAAACATCACTTTGTCAGCCCAAAAAACGCGGGCTTCAAGATCAGTTATAGCGGAAATGGGTAGTCTGGCGCCCCATCCTGGTCGCCATTACCATGACGTTATTTTCTCCCACGTGCATTGTAGCGAAACAATGAAAGTGTCTGGAATACGCACGTCAGAATTCGCAAGAATCTCATTCCATTGTAGTTGCCACTATAAAGACAACTGAGATAGTTAGCAACAATTGTAAACGATTTATTGACATGGGCTCCTGTTTTACTTGGTCGAGGTATCATGAGGTGAGATAGTTCCCCGTGGGATCTTGAGTTGTCTGCAAAGGTTCAAACCTTCAGGTTAGAAGTCCGGGAGATTCTGAAGAGACGGTGTCGACTTTGAGCGAATTTATAAGGTATTTTGATTTCAAGGATTATTTGTTTTGGTAGCTCCTGGAACTTTAAAGGCAACCTCTGCTCCGGAAACGAATGGACGGTAAATTGTTGGAAATAGTGTCTAAATTCTAAATTTTAGTTTAAGAAGTAGAAATAACATCCAAGTGTGCGTAAAATTAGGTATGATTTTCGCTTTTAAATTTCCCAGGCGCAGCCATCTTGGATTTCATGTCGTCATTGCGTTGCCGCTATATAAACAATAGCCTCCATTTGGCGCGAAAATATGCTCAGATATTTGTCCGCGGGCATTATCTGTTGCGAGAAGCAAACAGTTTTCCGAGAGCGAAGCTCGAGAAAAACTGTAAGCTTCGAGGAGCAGATAATGTCCAAGGACAAATATCTGAGCATATTTTTAAAGTCAAATGGAGGCTATTTGGTTATTATCCTTCAAATATTTTTCGCAACACGTAACAAGAGCTTGAGTATTTGAACATTTCGTTTAAGAACAGTTTACTGATACTGCTTTATCAACCAACAGGTTGATCTCTCTTTCTATCATAAAAGCAAACCGTTCCCCCATCTTGACATTAATTTAATTGTAAGCAAGACGCGCCTTGAAGTTTTTGAAATTGGGGAATATCACTTGGGGAATATCATCGGATATTCCCCAGTTTTAGCTGGAGTATATTCGGTCACGTGAGGCGTTTAGACCAATCACGCGCGAGCGAAAATATTTGATGGATTATAATGTTGTTCTCTATTGTTTCACACAAAAGAACTTCTGGGCCGGGTTGTTCGAAAGCCTTTTAATGCTAATCCACGTTTACAAGTTTATGAAGGTCTTCATCACGCTCGTTCAAAATGGGTTTAAAGGCTGATGTCAAGCTAAAGTTAAAGAGAAGTCTAAGTCAATACTGAAGGACAAAAATTCTTTGGAAGAATCTTTATTGTTTAGGTATTAAACTCGAATCAAAGTTCACATTAATCCAGAATTAGCTTAATCAGGCTTTAAACAACTGGGCCCTGTTAACTAACGATAGCGGCAACCCAATGACGTCATGAAATCCAAGATGGCCGCGCCCGGGAAATTTAAAAGCCAAAATAAGCGACAATCATATCTAATTTTAAGCACACTTGAATGTCATTTTCTACTTCTTAAACTAAAATTTCGAATTTAGACACTATTTCCAACAATTTACCGTCCATTTGTTTTCGGAGCAGAGTTCCCTTTAAACACACGCGGCTATTTAAATGACCAATCAAGATATCGAAAAATTCTCACATGAGTTTGCTGATTTATATTCTTTGCGATAAACAACACGCAGTTGTTTTGTTCCAATGACACCCTGCTTGGGCTAAAAGACGAGTGTACTAGTAAAGACGGGAATGAACAAGAGAGACACGCCTATTCACTAACAGTCATATTCAGCCAACGACCAGGCACACCAAATGCATTATTCACTTAGTTATAAATAATGGATCGCAAGGGACTTGGTGGGGAGGGGGGGATGTCTTCGTTTGCTGCCACAACCGCGAATTTATTTTCTTCCCCAGAGCTGCGAAGGGAATGTCGCGGGCTAAACCATGCAAAATTGACGGATATCCTCAGTAATGTGTCGATGGAACCTCTAAAGGAAGTTTGACTTTAAAGATATAATTCATCAAATCGGTTACTTTGTAGAAATTAACAAAGAGACGAAGTTCAGTTCGGAGCAGTAAAGCCTCTTATCCACTCTACAGCCGCCCCCTTTAACGTCAGCACAACTTTACACCCGCTACCTCACAAAACATGATGATGACGAATCAGTAATGATGACGATGATGACAGTCAGTCCGATAAAACAAAACATCAAAAACGATCGAGCTAACTACCATAACGAACTGCTAATGAGTCGCAATGTACACCTAGCAACCAACTGTAGAAAACTACAGCATGCACTACTCTGGTAAAGCTAAGGAAAGCTGAGGCATTACCGAGGCACAACTGCGGAAAACTGCAGCAGCTACAACTACCTTGGGGCTGCAGGGTGACCGCGGCCAGAGGAAAACAAAATAGCACACAACACTTAACGTCTTAATAACTTGTATTGCTGATAAAATTCACGTTACTGTGCATTTTGTCGTCTCACTTGAACTGACAAGCGTAAAAGAGCCTGCTTTTACTTGAAATATAAAATGTTCCTTAATGCATGTACAACACGCCAACATGGCTTACTCCCCGGGAACAGGGAAGACACGTGTAGAATGTTTTATACTGAGCTGGACTCGTAAAGATCCGGGTTACTAAGAATGTTACTCATACGGCTTCCGTTAACCTTTACCTTGCTCGATGCAACTTGTCTTTTAATGTTCGAATCATGGTTCAAAGATTGCGCTGATGCATTCTCCGAGTTTCGTGAATTCTCGAATGCGATTGACTCGGATATTTCAGTTTCACTTTCATGGATTGGATTTAAGATTTCAATTCTTGTGTTACTCGGACATGTCAAGCTTTCCTTGCGTTCTTTGCTTCCGTCTCCATCACACTCCAGGGAATGACTCATGGACGCTGTGCTGCTGTTCACGCTATCAATCCCTGAGTCACCGACAAAAATTGCACGTGCTCGCTGACGGTTAAACACAGGAACGCCTGCAGGCCTACTTAAACTATCTCTTTGCTGTAACACGTCATGCCCATTGTAAATCACTTGTCTGTCTGTCCCTTCCAGTCGCGGTGAAGACTCGTCCTTACCGCGTCTGAGGTCTTGCCCTTTCGTTTGTTCAGACGACCGTCCGCCCGAGGAAGATCGAGAACGAATTGAACTGCTGCCAATTGGTTCAAATGAAGTTACCGAAAAATCACTCTGGGCATTGTTTTGAACGGAGGCGTCCCTAGCTGGAAGTCCTTTGCTGCTAGGGGACGCATTAATGGAAATGTTTCCAAAGGGACGCGGTTTGGCATCTTCGAATGTTCTTTGTCTGGACGACTCGTCCGGTGCCTGATGCCAACTGTTGGATAGGTTCGAATAGAGCCCATCGGAAGCCAGAGGGCCATTCATCAAATGCAGGTTTGGGCTGGAAATGGATTCAGCCTTTTGAAAGAAAGGTTCATGCCTGTCACCCTTGGAACGTGACTTCTCTTTGCGTGACATTTCAGAATCACTATTGGCTAAGTCCGTTCGCGGTACTTGGATGTACAAAGCACGTCCTTCACGCCTTTGAGCCAAACCTTCCGCAATGTCTGCATCACTAAGTGCCCTTTGTTCCTCGAACGATCTGTAAGTATTCCGCATTACTGGATGACCACGACAGTTGCCTTGGGTTACAATCGGGGAAATAAAATTGTGAAATCCCATGGGCTGTCGAATGTTTCCAAGTGAAGCACGTGAAATGTGTTCAGTGTCTGAGGGAAATGCATATGTCCCGGTATTATTCAAGTACACGGAATCACTGTAACGACGATGCATTACGACAGGCCTGACAATATCTCCAGTCCAATTTGGCAGAGAGTTAGGGCGGGGCAGTGTTGCTGGTGCCTGCAGTCGATCTCTGCCAACACCGCGAAGTTCGGGCCTCAATACCATTTGCTCCTCGCTTATCGAAGGTAAATTTAAATCCGAATTTGATGGTATCTGCATGTGAGGGGGTGCTGAGTGCCGACCAAAGGACTTGGCTTCGGTGTAATAAGGTGCACCGTGGCTGGACATTACAGCTGTAGGGTAAGCCTCTCCTCCTAAAGTGAGATATACTGGGTAGGTTTCACTTCGTGTCCTGGACAGCTCTGAAGTAAATGAATGTGGGTGATTAATTGAGATAACAGGTTGGTGAGCTTTTGGTGACAATTTTCTTTCACTTATTAGCCTGTCTTCTTCATCGTAGTGGTATGAACTATTAACGTAACCATTTGGTAGAAAACCCAGCGATTTGGTTTTCTTGACGGAGTCCTTGCGTTCTGTTGTTATTGCAGGAATACAAGACTTTCTCCTCTTTTCTAGCTGCTTTCTTGGAACTCTTAGCTCGATTTCTCCGTTCATCTCACTCGATTGCTCAAGAAGAGGCGACAACGAAAAGAAATTATCTTCGTGTGAGCGACCCGACGATACTTTTCGTTTTGCAATTGGCAAGGCTTGACCTCCAGCGCATGGGTCCACCTGGACCACTTGATCTGACATGTCAAAAGTAAATACGGCTTTCTGTCGGACGAGCGGGGAGGATCCGCGGCGTTGTCGGTGAAGGTCGTTTATTGTCAAGGAGTCGTCGGACATTCTCGAACTGGAATCGTTACTTTCTATAGATACAGACCTCGGGGTCATTTTGGCGTTTTGGTAGGTGGCTCGTAGTTTACCAGGGTTTAGTGGTGAAGGCTTGAAGGACATTTTGTCACCTACTCGGCTTTTAGCCATTCCAGATGTGCTTTTTCCAGCACGTTCATCAGTCACATTGCTGTCGCTTTTGCTGCCGGTCTCGCGTACCTCCGATATCATTTGACCTCTATCTAAAGCTGTTAGTTGTGAATTAAACTGAGACACCTTTTTAGGAGATGAAAACACACCATAATCGGTGCCGTTGCTGCTATCTTTCTTGTCACCGTTTGGCACCGCACTGGAGCTCCTTCTCTCGGTTGATGATGTTGCAGAAGCTCTACGCGATCCCGGGTCGGTCTGAGCTGCCTGGGTCTTTTTGTTCTTTTTCAATGCTTTGTTTTGCCAATGTTTCGCGGTGAAACCAACTACATAGAGGCTGCCACGGCGCCCCATCCGTCCTCTTGGATTCAGCTTTGGTGAGTCTTGAGTCGAGTCTACAGAAACGGAGTGGGAAGATGAGGCACTTCTTTGTCGAGACTCAGGCAGGGTTTTCACCTCAGCTGAAGCACTCTCAGGATCGCTCTTGTTTACACCCAGTGAGGTTGTTGCAGAGGACACCTCGTGGACTTGGCCAGAACTTTTACTAGTGGAATCAATCCCTAAAGGTGACGACTGTTGCAATTCGCTGTCCTTAGTTAATGTTGGCGAATTCTCTTTCTCAACTACAATTGCACACGAAGGGTTTCGTTCTCCCATTTCAATCTCGATTCTCTCGGCCTCTGGCACTGCCAATAAACTTGCGTTTCTCCTAGTCCACCCTGACATCCGGAGAGAGTTTCTTGGAGAGGGAGTGGTGACAACAGTATTCGGACTTTGAACTGATCGCCTCCCCACCGGACTGCTCCGGGGTGTAAAGCGGAAACTGGAGTAAGGTGATTGTCGTATTTTACTGCCACGGCGCGCGTCTTCCTCGGAATCGTCTTGACCTTGACCCTCGACTTTGTCCACCGTCTCTTTTGAAAGCTTTGGACTGCTCTGCGTCACGAACGATTGTGCGACTTTGAGCGCATTAGCTGCGCCAATGATCAGCGGTCTTTTCCTCTTGGGTAGCTTTAGCCTCGCTTTTGCGTGAGAGTAATAGAGTGAAAAGTTGCTGACAATCACAGGTACAGGAAGTGCGATCATGAGGACACCGCTGATCGCACAAAGCGAGCCAACAATCTTTCCTTCCCAGGATTCGGGAGCCATG
Source organism: Pavona decussata (assembly GCF_977016875.1). Lineage (NCBI taxonomy): Eukaryota > Metazoa > Cnidaria > Anthozoa > Scleractinia > Agariciidae > Pavona > Pavona decussata. The sequence continues at coordinate 3,549,601 of NW_028145444.1, read as the reverse complement.
TCTCCATAACCCAGGGTAGTCATGGTTACCACGGCCCACCAGAACGAGGCTGGAATAGTTGTGAATTTTGTGAAGGGTATGTCTTTTTCCGCATAGTATATGATACTTGAAAATATCACCACACCTATACTCAAGAAGAAGGCAAGGAGAAACAGCTCGCTACAGCTTGACTTCAATGTGTGACCCAGGATTTGGAGTCCGTAAGAATGCCGGGACAATTTAAAGATGCGAAATACACGAATAAGTCTGACAACACGCAGAACCACTATTGTCTTGATGTTCGATTCACTGATGAAAAGATCCAGGTAGAAAGGGACAATGGCTCCAAAGTCTATCCAGTTCATGGGTTTCTTAAAAAACTGCAATTTTCTTGGACAGAAAATTAGCCGAATGACAAACTCGAGCGTAAACCAAGCTACGCAGATAATATCGGTGATGTAAAGGGTTCGGAACTGAGCTGAGGATTTGTCTTGAAAATAAGGCATGCTCTCCAAGCAAAATACTATTACGGAAGTCAGAATAAGGATCAAAGTCGTGAATGCTATAACCTAAGGGAAAAAAGGAAAAGAAATTAGTACGACTTCAGGCTATTCTGGCACCAATAGACCTTAATCACTCGGCGGCCATGTTGAGTCTCAGGAGAATAAAAAGCTTTGTTTTTGACAGCAAGCCTCGCACTAAATTCGCGTCTGGGCGAGGCTTGCCGTGCAAAAACAAAGCTTTTATTCTCCAGAGACTCAACATGGCTGCCGAGTGAGAAAGGTCTATAGGCCATTTGCGAGTTACATTGAACCTCATTATGAAAGCGAGGCTAAGTACAAAGTTTTTATCATGAAAATTAGTTTTCATTCATATGCAATCAAAAATAATTTTCATATGAAAAGCTTTGCACTTAGCCTCGCAGAAAGAGCCTAAGAATTAATAGCTTCCTTCCCAATACACAGACATTCATATAAAAACATATTATCCTAACGGACTAGCTTGGGAAAAGATAGAAAAAGCCAATTTAAAAAGAAAATATTTAATTTATTTCTTGTATGTTATTTGTTTGTTTGTTTTCTCAACCATTCGCCTTAGAGTTCAATTTGATGGGCTGCAAATTTGAAAGGCCGGTTCCAGTGATTTCTGTTCGGAAGAAAATTTGATTGCGAATAAGTAAAATAGCGTCCCTCCGTCTCGGGATTAATGTTCTTTAAGCTACCATATAGGCAGGACTGAGTGGAACCACTCGCCCACGGTTCAATGTTTTCACAGATTTCTCGTTCTCCAAATTTTTTGATTATGTTTCTAGGACTATAAAAATACGTATACGTATATTTTTATGGTTCATATGTTTGTAAGTATATTTTTAAGTATAAAGAATAAAACACAATCTTTAACCAGTTTTGATGTCATTCTTTTATTTACCTTGTCATTTTTAAAGAGATTACCGTAACATCATTCTTTAACGATTTTAATTTAATTTTTCGCTTTATATTGTAAGCTTTTTGAAAATTTTTAAAGATGTACCTTTTAAACTCGAGATCTGGCAAAGAAATTTTCTGTGTTTGTTGTTCTAAATCCTTTCTTTTTTGTCCTGTTTTTGTTTGTTTTTAAACGACTTACGTGGGTCTTATTTGTCAGAATAGAACAGCGCGCACTTGCCGCCTTCAGTGAGCACGTTCTATTCTCCCGCATTCATCCGCGTGCAGCTGGGAGTAGGATAAGAACACGAAATTTAAAAACAACTGAAAACAGCATGTTAGCCATCAACAACAAATACTGTATTTGTCCTCAATTATTTTTACGTTTGACGAAAATTTGAGGAGAAAATTCGTCGGCTAGCATGAGATTTGCCATGATGGCAATGTTTCAGACGCATGTTAAAACAGCGCAGTTGGTTTTGTTCAGTAAATCGAAGTTTAATTGAATACCGAGTGATGATTACTTTGAGCGTACTAGGCAATAAATCACATATCTATTGAAATAGAAGAAAATAACGGGTTTGTAATCATCTCAGTATCCATCAAAGTACGAGTTTGATGTTTTTTAGAAAGAAAAGAAAAAAAAACCGCATTCACTCACAGCCGTGTTACGTTCGGAAAGACCATATTTTTCGAGCAGCGAATGTCATGTTCCCCTCGACACTTCATACGCAAAGCTGCGGACAAACCGTCTTTGCAGTCTATAAAGTAAGCGCTTCCTACATTTACTGGCCATTTCTACGAATTTTAACATTTGAATGGAGATAAGCAAATTTGTATGGAGGCGAGCAATTTTTGCCCATCTCTGTACACTTACAATCGTCGGCAAAATTCCCTGAAATTACGAACTATATCTTTGCTATTTTAAAAAAAGACTGAAACTTGGAAATTGAAATAATTTTAAGGAGTTCTTTAATTTTCAAAATAGAAAATTCAGTGATAAAGGTGTATTAAATTCGACGCGTTTTTGTATGATGTCCAATTATGAATCAAGCAATCCACCATGTACGGCCATTCAGGTTATTTCTTCGTGAGCCTACTACACCGAATGGTTTTCAGCTAACACACCAAACATTTCTTGGTTAACATGTCAGTCACCGCTACAGCTGTGCTGTTTGTCTAAGTAATAAATACATAGTATGTTCAGGTCTTCTTTCTCAAAAAGACCACAAGTGCAAGCGTTTTTGAGTTTGACAACAGCATACAAAAAGCAATGTTTGCAGCTGATAGACTCAATATAAATACATGCTTTCAAAATATAATGTATGTATATTCTTTCTTTCTTGAATTAAATCAGATAAAACAAAATTTAATGATGTATTTTGCGATAACCATTTCTATTTGATCCACGTTTAGTCTAGCTCTGCAGTTCCTCGCATAATATAATTGGCGAAAAAGCCGCAAGTGGAAAGAATCATTTAGACATTCAGACTGATGTGGTTTACGCAATACAATCGATTATTTGCCAGCTGCCGAGAAACAGATCTATACTTCGATATAGCACACTGGACGATCAAAACGCAGACACGGCCTCGATCGTTCATTCTATCAAGTTTTCAGTAAAAAGATGGCAGCAGGAAAATCCGCCTGTCATCTTACTGTTTATTGCCCAAGCGATTTATAAATCAAGCGCTGAAAACCGTTTTTCTAATAATAACAATTCCTCGCGTACGTGTCTGTGGCGTATTGTTCTCGCAAATAACTTCTCGCTTCCAAGAAATTAATATCTTCCACGTTCCCGTTCGAACTGACTGTATATTATGTGATTTGCTCAGTTCTGCCGTTTAGTTTAACCGGCCCAGCAGCTGAGACCTAAATGACGAGGAAACGCTTTCTACTTAGAGTACAATACATAAAACATTGAATTTTAGCAAAATCAACAACTCTTATAACACAGAGAACTTCAATGTGTTCGTTAGTACCTTTAACATTCACCTTTCACGGCTAATCTGCGGAATCTTTTTATTTGTTTTGCTCAGGGAAAAAAATAGTAATTAAAACGCGTTGGTAGACGTGAGCGATGTTAGTTTTGCTTATTGTTTTACTGATCTCTGCTAAATGCTGGCTGATTCATATTTTAATTCATTGAAGACAAGGGCATTTCGACGAATTTGGTTTCACGACTTTTGGCGAGCAGAACATTTATTTGTTTTGCTATTCAGAGCGACAGAACACGCATGCGCTATCTATTGACGCTACAATTACAAAATTCGTTTATGAAAACTAAAATTAGTGATTTTCACGTGCATCGAAGTATAGATCTAAACTATAAAATTTCGTGGCCACTTTGGTAGGCATCGGAAACCTTTTCTTCTCTAGAAATGCAGCATTGGAGACATAACAAGGCAAGAGAAAAATTAACCGCTAGGTGATGAAGCGGTCGATTTAATACGGTTTATTTACATCACTATATCCACTATTGTGTCAAACCTAGGCAATTTAACATAAATTTTCATTAACTCTGAATAAAACGCTCGCGAAGACGTAAGCGACGCGTTCATTTGGAAAAGTTCAAGATAAAACCGGACAAAATTTCAATTCGAAATTAATTTCCCTTTTGGGGTGTACTTGTGGCCGCCACCTGCCGAAGCTGGTTTGGCTGTTGCTAAAATTCGAGGTTTTACCGTTCACCATGCGGTCGCAAAATGATACCAGTTGTTAACATGACTTTTTTGTCGATCAGTGTCTGATCCGTAAATTTTCACTAAAACCACAAAAAAATAAGTCGAAGTGCCCGCTCCTTTGACGATTCAACCTGAACAAAGTGTGTCCGTATACGGTTATTTGTTTGCGAGCGATTAACATTAAACAACAATCCGAAATTCGCGTTTTCAACTCCGCCACTCGCTGATGGAATAATAACAAAACAGCATTACTTCGCACATTTGGAAAAAATGACGAATATTTTACTTGTATCATCTGATAATTAATGAAATCGAAAGTGAAGCAAACGAATGTCGGGAAGATAATCAGCCGCTTTGAATATTCTACTTACACAAAGTTGCGCAAACGGAGCAATTTGTCAAACGTTTACGTATACCTTAAGCGTCTCTTAGAAACAAAAACAAAAATGACCTTGACTAGAAATATTTTTTTCGCGTAAGATTGTAAGATTTGCGTTTTTGCTCTACAATATAATTTTTCTTTCCAGTGAGTAAAATGGCTAATGCCCAAGGCATCACATTGACGCGTCAAACAGAGGTTTCTATTTGTATGATTTGAGGATCCATGTAAAAATTAAACAATATTGACAATGGACATTCAAAATGAAGCGTAAACTAAAGCCATAGTTTTTTATACAAATTCACTTCGCCTACCTGTGCTATGCGAGACGAGTAGGGTTCCTCAAATGTGGTCCACACTTTTGGTTGATATTTCCTCCATAGAGATCGATTTCTGTTCCGTATGCTATCTGCCACCAGTCCATAAACTGTCATATCCATATCGGAGAGGCTATCCCGGTCCGAATCGTTCCCATCCAAAGTGTCTAGATTCGCTTGCGCTTCGCGATGTTTTTTATAGTTCAACCAGCAACACGATTCAACTTGAAGTTCGTCGATGCCCCAAAACGCAAGCTCTTCCTCAAAAAGCGGTCCACAAACATCGTTTGGGCAATGCAGTTTGCCCGTGCGGTAAAAATTCAAGATTTGCGTGAACACCGTCGGGTGACGATCAAAAAAGTATTCGTTAGTGTTGGGGTCATACTCAGGGAGCTGTGTATTGTTCTCAGAAATCCAGAACAGTCTCGTATCAGGAATGTTCTTCAGGGTACCAGTGTAGGTCTCGTGCCTGATTCCTCCAACATTTATAACAACTTTATCGCTAGCCCGCGGATCAACCGGCGATGACAAGCGTATGTCCTTCAACGACATGTCTCTGATACACTACACACTTGCTCTTTTCATCTTAGCGGTAAAACTCTTCTTTCTTCTGGAAACCCAGTCGCTGAATCACAGATACGCGAGTTATTCAGCACAAAAACCTATTTAGCATATCACTATAGTCGAGCGCTTGCCATTATTGCCTGATAATAGCCGTTGGTATAGAGCGCCTTTTAATACCGTGTCTAATGTGGAGGTTTGCCTCGGACACGTAGTTTTGTATGCTTGAAGTTCTAGTGCGAACTGTCAATAACACACCATTAATTGCAGTGCGGTTTTCCAAAACGTGGGACTTACACAAAGTTTGGAGGCCAATTCAGTTTTCTCCCACTAAACTGACTGAAATAACGCGAAGCCGTATACAACACAAGACAGAGCGGTCACGTACTGCGAGAAGCTGTTTCAAAACTACCGTAAAGTTCACCGTTTGCAATTTTTCGCGAACTCGCTGTTTTCCCCTGTGGTTTTCGTGAAATTATTTTTTTCTTCATCTACAATTTGAAAAATATTATAAACAAAGAGTGCGAGTGTTTTGCGCACGCGCTCTAGCGAGCCACCTGCCAATGTTGAGCAGGAAACCATTTGTATGCACTTTTTTTTTGCTTTTTTGAATCATCAATAAAAATACGCTCGGTGGCAAATTTTCGTATTAAGTTCATTTTGCGATAACACAGATCACGGAACTCACCAAACAATGGCCCCATCACCGTGAAAGTGAAATACAATATTTTTGAGGAAAGGAAAGAATAGAAGTAATTTATTTTTCTACTTATCGACAATGCCTGAGGGTGAATGATGTCGGCGAAGGTTGGGCATAATGAGACGGTTTTTGTAAAAGAAGACGTCTTTTACGAATGCTGACAACCACCTACAGCAATTAGGCAACGCTTCCGATCCTGAGCCTTGTAACACACATGCGTAAGATTGGTTGATTTCTGCGCATGACCACAGCTGGCACAATCTGGAAGACTTTCAACGGGTTTTTTTTTCACAAGAGATCTGTTGAAGTTCAGATTAGCGACGCCAAATTCGATCTGAACGCGAGGTGAAAATAACCGTGCTATTTACCAAACAATGTTAACCGCAGTTTAATCATGAACAAAGCAAGGATTCTCCTCCTCCTTGTTCGATGTGAGAATAATCAAACAAATAAGTAATTACGCAATTTATTTAAATATTTTCTAATTAAGCTGGCGCCCCGGCGGGTGATCCAAATTAAATATTAAATCGAGTGCAAATAGTTCTTTCTGGAATTGAAGATGGAAAAGGAAAAAAAGTCTTGAAAAAGTTGGGAAGTAAGGATATAAGAAAGGAAAATTTTAGACAGCAACCTGCCAAAACCAGGACTAAACTTGTTTCTTTTTTTTTTGGCAAGAAAATATATTCGATAAATCTATGACGACAAGCGAGTGAAAGGGACAAAACGTGATCGCATAATTGATCAGTCATTTACTTCTATGACGTCACAGTTCACTTGAATTTTCCAAATGCAATGTTCACTTTAAAATAATATCGCGTTTCAGGTGTCAGCCCAAGGTGGCAGGAACATTTTGGATGTAAATACTAAAAAATAAGGAATTGAAATATTAAACTTAAAAAAAAAAAAAAAAAAATGAACAGCTCGAGGAGTAATAAATCAGCAGTGTTAAGTAGCAGGATTTCGCTGAACTGAAAATATTAAAACTACGCCGGACATGTGTAGCGACGGATGCGATTGATCAAAAAGAAAAAAAAAATGGCAATTTCCGTGCGGGCTCGTTTTGGGAACAGATTATTATATTTAGCCGGCAAAGAGGTTATCGGTGAGGCTTACGAACATCGCAGTTTGAACTTGGTACATTAGCGGTGTGGAAATTAAAAACGCATGAACCTGTACATTTGAAATATGACCCGACCTTATGGTTGATTCCAAAAAAGCGCACATTATATTACTCAGCGGGATCCGTCTTAACACAGGACTTAAAATGTCACTTAAGTGACATCTGCAAGAAGCAATCACTTTTCTAATGGCTGAAGCCATTAGCTAAAACGTATGCGCCTTGGATAACGCGGCGCTAATCGTTCCCATTTAAGCTGTTGTCATGCCAACCCCCTAATCGTTTCTTACTATGACGATCGTACAGGCGAAAAATGATAACCTTTCTGTTTAAGCGAAGCCTTCGACCCCGTACACGGAAATTTCGTTTGGGCAAACCCATTCAGGATTTATGTGTTAAATGAGGTTTTATCCTGAGCAAATATTCTGACTAGATGCCTTATTGAAATCTAAACCTTGAAAGCCAAGCATATGAATTTTAGACAATTAGTATTAAAAGGTCAACAATTGAGGCGTATCAGAAAATACTCGAAATGATTTTCAGCATGGGTTTATACGATTGTCCATGACACAATTCACGGGGACTAAATCAACAGACAAGCTCTTTCATCCATTTTGAAATTTAGAAATGTGAGTGTGCTTCTTTTAGTTTGGTTTGTTTGTTTTTTATTGTTATTGTCCTTTGTTTTTGGTTTGTTGTTGTTGTTGTTGTTTTTTTTTTTTAACCTTTCTGGTTTTGGTTTTGCTTTGTATTTTGTCTGTTTGATTGTTTTGGACGGTCGAAAGCCGGAGAACGCGAAGGAAACCCTCGGGTAAAGTATGGTTACAAACAATAAACTCCACCCGCATATGACACCCACCAAGGGACTCGAAGACCGAGCAGGGGGACTGCCGAGTGTTCCCACCACTGGAACATCGACATCTCCGCTTCCCAAACTTGACAGCGGATATATATATTAAAAAAAAAAAAAAACCGAGCTGGAAGAAAACTGAGAAAAAAACCCTGAAATAAACCAGTTTTATAAACTGGACGGCCCAGCCTGCTGCTCTTGTATGTTTTGCGTGCGTCTTTTCATGTCCCGGTGATCAAGTGCACCAATGAGCGTGCGCACTGCAAGGCTTCTGGAAACGAGGTGGTCCTTTCCAGACCCCTCGCTCCTTTGGTGGTTATCGTGAGGCTCTGCATTGGTCGGCAATTTGGCGTGAGAAGATATGTAGCGAAAAATGCGAGATATTTAATCAAACTAAAACACGATAACCAATATGATATCGGATATAAGGATCCGGTTAACACAAACGCGATGGTAAATTAATTTTGATGAGTCGGTGGAAAATGAAAAGCGTAAGAGAAATGATATCAAAGATCACATACGTAGGCTATATGTAAAGCGCGGATAAGTTATGAACGTAACTTGAACAGTTACACAAAGAAAGCTTGTAAAAAATTCGAGCTTGAACGGAATTCGAACCCAAACCTCTGCGATACCGGTGCAGTGCTCTACCAACCGAGCTATCAAGCAAACTGGAAGCTCGTCGTCTTGTGGCCAGGTTCGAATATTGTTCAAGCCTAAAATTTTTTCAGTCTAATTTTTTTAATCTTTCTTTTCCTTTGGTCATTTCACGACCAGGTTCAAATCCTATTGCGTCAATATCATTTTTAGCTTGTTCGTCATTGCACGTCATTCACTTCTAAGAAATCGAAAGAATGAAACTATGACCTCAAAGGTCTTGCTATCGTCAGATAAAAGTAAAGAAGGCTTGCTGCAGCTACCATCACATGGATGCGCTGAACCAATAGGAACTCAAGACAAACACATGCAGCCGGAATTACAGCCGGTGCATAGCGCGGGAAATCGTACGTCACTGAATTCATGACTGGTTTTCTTCAAACAAATATCCCGGCAGGTGTGATTTGTTAAAACGGGCTGAACGGATTAATCAACCGATAACGACTGGTTTCAGTGAAAAAATAATCCGCTTCTCAGTGCTTTGGTTTTGCTTAAATCCGGTCTATTGCTGGTTAACCAAAACTTTTACACCAGTTTAATAGTCCCACGCATTCCCCAGCATTTGACGTTACCATTTCTTTATTATTTTTAGCTTGCACGTCATTACACACACCATTCATTTCTGAGAAATCGCTTCCGAGAAGTTTGTCATTTGCTTGGGGTTACAATTGGTAGAGTTTTTAGCACCTGTTATGATTCCCAGACAATTAAGTAATGTTTAAAACACGAGGAGCAGTGTTCTATCGGGATTAAAAACCACGAGGCGCAGCCGAGTGGTTTTAGACCCGATAAAACACGTGCTGTGAGTTTTTTGAACAGCTTCAAAAACATTCCTGGAAAAGCGTGTGTCAACAGAGTTCATAACAATGATGCTTTTGTGATCGTTAGAAATTAGCAAACGAGAAAAACATTAAACACCGCATACTAATAAGGAGGAGGTTTTATCGGGTTTTAAAACCACTGCACGTGAAGTTTTATCGACCATTTGATAGGTCAATGGACTTATGAGTTATTTATGAGTTTTTGAAGATTACTTTGGTTTTTGTATGCCACTCAACTGAAAAAAAAAAAACTTTGAGATTAATTCTTAACGACGTTGTATCTCCATACAGCCAGTTCCTTTTTAAAATACTTAGCTTTGAAATTGTCGAATTCCGTTCTATCTGACGAGAAAAAAAATTAGATCCCTTTAGACACTTTATGAATTTAAATCAAACAGCGTCTTAGTTAAGTTTTTAGTTATTTAAATTTTAATGAGTTAGGGCAAAATGTGTTCAGTTACTGTTTAGTTTTTCATAATTTTGTTATAGTTTGCAATATGTTATTTTGCTCAAAAATACTAGCGTGTTTGAGTTCCAGTTTAAATAAAGTTTGCGTATGGATGTATACACCGCTTTACATACATTTGTATATACACTCGATTGAAAAACTGTTGTTATTAAAAGGTATAAACCATGAACAATAAGACCCAGCAGCTTTCTGGGAAGCATTTGACCTGCAAGCTTATTTGCCATAAAAGCGCTTGCCGATTATGTAGCTCAAAATTTACATGTTTCTCGTCGACAAAACGGTAAAAAAACACGAAACAAGCGCAAGCTAAAAGTGATTTTCACGATGACGTTATTTTACTACCATAATCAGAATCCTCTTTGTTTCTCCTTTCTTATTTAAATTTTTTAATCCCAGTAAGGTTTAGATAACAATACCCCCAATTTGCAAGAGAAAACAACAAACTGAAGGATTCTTGTAGTTGTAGTAAATGACCCATCGTGAAAACGGCCTATTATTCCATCAAGTTGCATCGTTTACGATTCACACTTGCAAGGGACAACGTTTCCGCAATCGAGTGTATACAAACCGAAGCAAACATGCAATTTCTCGTGAGGTTCATTCAAAAGCTGCTCTAGATCTGTTGGATGATTAAAGCATCTGGTTTGTTTTCACCCTGAACAAAAGTAACAGCAAGTGGCTGGATTCATTTTTTAGCGCTTGCCGTTAACTTACGTCTGCTTAGTGATAGCAAAACATCTCAATTTGGCGTTTTTTAAAACAACCTCTCTTCGGGTTGGCGTCATACGCCTGTCAATTGATTGAACACGTGCGCAGACTACAGAGATGGCTACAACGTCACATGAGGAGCCAAAACGAGCCTAAAACAAGCCCAAAATCGTCCAAAGGAAAAACTTGGGGACACTACATTCAGTTGACACTCAATCTTTGGCATAGCACCGAACTACAGAGAGCGAGGTCGCGGTTCAGTGAATCTCGTCCGGACCAACAACTAACACTCTAGGTCTTAAAATAACAGACAGGAAGATGGTGCCTTTCCCTTGATATCGGCAAATGGTTAGAACTTAACGGGGCTAGAATAACCACGTAGAAATGGCGGTCGCAGAAGCACCAAAGACTGAAGGCGTAACAACCCCTTGCTTGTGACCATCAGTGCCAGCAATGTGGCCGGCTTGGCACGATTCTTCGAAAGGCTTCTGAGTGAATGAGACCACAACTCCGTACAACAGCCAAACTGAGTCAGTGGGAATTTACCAAGTGATGGTGAAACACTTAAACAATCTTCACATTGTATTCATATCGCTACACCATACTCGCCACAGAGAAGGCTGCTGCACAGAGTAAACTGGCCGCTGTACAGACGTATAGACGAGGTCTACTACGATTCAGAAGTCGAGCCTGGAGTTAGCGGACTGGCACGAGAGGGCTCCAGGCTTTCCTCGGACGGAGTCTTCCTGTGTTCTGTTAGCTGTTTCCGAGAGATCTGGTGGAAGGTGAAGTTTCTACGGAAACACGCGAAATTACCGCGTTACCCAAGAAATTTAAGATGGCTCTGAATCTTTCCCTACATTTTTTTTTTTAACTTTACAAAAACGTACCTGAACATGCTGATCACAGTTCCATAATAAAGAACGGAGATCACGGAGCTCGTTTTTCAGTTATTGCCACTTAAAGCTAAAATAAGGCGTGCTTTAACTAGTTATACTGTCGCTATGGTAACCTATTATGCCCAGAAAATGACCATGACTTGCTTGCCAATAATTACGTATTTGTTTCAATGATACCGTTGTTGTGGCATCAACTTATAAAGAGTGGTAATATCGATCTGTCAAAGTATGAGAGGTAGAAAGTGCTGGAAATAGTTGTGAGCTACCTTAAATATTGAGCTGTTGTTTTGTTTCCCTTCGAAAAAAATTTTTTTTTTTTTTTTTTTTTGGGGGGGGGGGGGGTAGGAGCTATGCGGAAAACCAATGCAGCCCCCACTCACCTTAAAGTCAGTACAGTTGGGAGTAAGAGCCTTCCGGCCTCGGCGTGAAAAGTGCAAATCATTGGCTTACTAATCGGGTCAAATAATTCCCAGTAGCCCTGCACCTTCCAATAGCTCTATTTTCACTGGGCCCTGATAACCTGCAGCTGCAATGTTTTTTTTAAGGACTGGGAGCATTGTTCTGTTGTTCGTAGTTTTGTTCTCTCGACCAACCATGTAAGACGTTGCAACCGGTGCAAGTTGCCCCACTTTCCAGCTATATTTTTCACTCCTGAATCGAAACGTTTAACCCATTTAATGTGTGTGATCTCCTCTGAATTTATTCACCTTCACATTTTAATGGGATCATCGCATTTACTCATTTAGATCCATGTTTTAGTTTTTTTTTTCCTTCGTTTTTATTCGATCTATTTCCTTCCAAAAAAAAAAAAATAATTATTGCGGCCATTCGCACAGTTACATGAGAACAAAGGTGTTGTTATGCGGGGTCTCATTAAAATTAGTGATTTGAAATTTGGCGTGGTGACCGTGGTTGGCCGGTAAAGTCCCAAAAGGAGTTGACATAATAATAATAATAATAATAATAATAATAATAATAATAATAATAATAATAATAATAATAATAATAATAATAATAATAATAATAATAATAATAATAATAATAATAATAATAATAATAATAATAACTTTATTAACGTGTCAAGAAATGCAGTTGAGGGGAGAAGTCCCCTCTACTAATAGTAGACACCTAACTAAATTCGAGCTAAAAAAAAAAAAGGAATTAAAATTTACATCGTAAGCCATATTAATAAAATTTCATACATCAATCGACGATATGACGGTTGATCCCACTGAGGCTCTTAAATACAGCCACCACACTGATGATTATAAGGCCCGGGTTACACATCGAACTTCACATAAGACGAACTAAACTGAGCGCGTTACGTTTATGATAAGTTCGAGGTTTGACTCAATTGATTCCGTCCGACTCAATTAGGATCAACCAACATGTTCTCTTCGTCTGATTCAGACGGATAGAACGTGTGAAGATCGACTGTGGGACAAACGTCGATCTTTTCATGCATCGAACTTAATAAATAAATTCCTCTGAAATCCGCTGACCGAAAGATTCATTTTTGCCGCTCTGAATTTGGTTCGACGAATTATGTTCGACGGTCGAGGTTAACCCATTTGTGTCGACCCAAATTGCAGTTCAGTTCGTCTCATGTGAAATTTGACGTTTGACCCGCGCCTAACACAACGTCTTGAAAATCAACAAAATACTAAACACTGAAAGCGGAACCACTCTATTGAGTGCAACTGGTGCCCCCATCACTGTTACAAGCGATAAATGCTATAAATAAGGATTAAACAAGAAGACGACTCAGAAACAAGAAACTACTGTACCTCAATAGTCATCTTTTTTCGTCTCAGTTTGAAGGCGAGGTCAAAGGAATCTGGCACGTGACACACAAGAGAGTTCAATCGAGGCAGCTGAACAACATGAAACAGACCTGGAAGGAACAAGCCATACAATAAGCTGTAAGTATATTGTACAACAAGAGATGAAAAGAGAACTTTGCGATATCGGCTTAAAGAAAACAACTTCTTCTTTCGTCAGCAATTTCTGTGTTATTTCCTTTCTCCATGGCCAAAATTCAATAGACCATTTCCGAGTTGCTTTGAACCTCATTATGAAAGTGAGGCTAAGTGCAAAGTTCTTGTTACGAAAATTAGTTTTCGTTCATATGCAAACAAAACTAATTTTGAAAATAATGTGATGGAATATGTAAAGCCTGGTGAATAAAAGAGAACGATGTATTGATCAGTAAATGACACAGGCATACTCGAAAGAAAAAAAAATCCGAGCGCTCCTATCAGGAGTCGAACGTAAGACCTTCCGATTACTAGTTCGGATGCCCTACCACTGAGCTACAGGAGACTCGTGGGAGCTAAGGCCATCAAACTAGGTTCATGGGACAAACATCCTGCATACTGCAGGATCCTTGCAGTCTAGAAACCTAGAAGCATTGATGAAACCCAAAATAGTGGACTCAAAAAACGTTACGAGAGCAGAAATCCCGACTTGGTGACAGCGAGTTCGTGCCCCTAGAAAATGGTTTCCATGCAAAATCATTTACAATTTATTTTAACCATAGGCGGAACAGCCTGTTCCTTATTCAATAGTCTGGAAATTTTGACATCCTTCATCAGATAGGGGGTGCCACATTACTGTCTCACCTTTCGTTGTGTCACAGATAGACACAGAAAGTCACCGGTCTGTTGTTTAAGCATATTACTTGGTTTGTAATTTGTTCTCATGAAATAAATGTAGACATTTACCGTGATAGTCTTTGTAAACAGGGTTTGTTTCGTTTTCAGAGCCAACAAAAGACTCCAACTTCACAACTGTATCACATAGTCTCTCAACACGACGAGTCAAGGCTGGCTCCTGCAATGGAAAATAAAGGGATATGAACAAAACTGAGGCTCTGTCCATACTGAAACTGTTTTCATTTGGACTAAGGTACATTTGAACAAATTACCAAAACTAATATTCCGTTCATTTTGCCCCTGATAGCAGAAATAAAGAAAGGAATACAGTTTAACCAGAGTAAGAGGAATTGCGTTCTTTTGTAAACTGATATTCTCTCTATTCAGTTCTTCCTTAACCGGAATAAGAATACCCAGAATTGTTCCATAAGAATGCACCCTGAATTTCATGCGATTTTTTCTGCAATGTTTTTAGCTGTCGCGTCGCCTGTGTCACGTCCGTCGACACAATCATTTTTGAAAAAAACCGTGCAGTCAAAATATTTTACACGCATAACTACGGCTGAACGTCGTCCACGTCAAAATGAACAACAACCGTTGTTACTCACGCAACATTTTGTGGATTTTTAAAAGTATCCCCTTCAGAAAGCGTTTTTGAAAGTTTCATCTCCATTTCCAAGAAAACGATAGCAGAAAGCTGGAAGCTTTTCTAATATCGTTCGACGAGTTGTACAGTACTGTAAATTTTGAAAGCGCTTTTGAAAGCGTTTTTAAAATTGAAATTGAAGTTTCATCAGCACTTTCAAAACCAAAATCTTAACCAGCTTAAATGATACGAGAAAGCTCTAAGCCTTGGCGAATAAGGATTGTTCTGGCCTGCCTATAACGTTTTTTACGACAGGACTGTTTACATGGATGGAGGAAGATCCTAGCACAAGGAAGACCCTAGAAGGCGAATCATCCTAGCGACATATGTTTTCTGTATTCAGTTTACATGCAAAAGGTTGTACTTGGCCTTTGCGCTAGGATCTTTCTAGCACAAAGATAGCACAGAGATAGGAAGATCACAGCGCTAGAAAGATCCTAGCACCAAGTAAACTACCTTGGCTCGGAAGGTCCTAGAACTCGAGACAAAAAACAAACGAAAACAACAACAACAACAAAAACAAACGAACAAAAAAAAAAATTGCGCGGCTAGGCGTGCTGCTGCTAGAGGCCAACAATTTTCAGTTCTTCTTTTCCTTCTCCACTTGGTAACCACACCAGCCGAAATTTCTGCATGTAAACCAAACGAAAAGTTGTTTCGCCATCTAGGATCTTCCTAGTGCTAGGATCTTCGTCCCTCTATGTAAACAGGGCGCAAGTCCCAAGACCCAAAAGGCGGAAAAGGAAAAGAGAGGCACAACGGCGAGCGGGAAATGAAGTCACTTTTGCGAAAGCAGCCCAAGTGAATTGCTGCCTACATTTGCGATTTTTACTAGCCACATACACAGCAACAGGAAGGAAAAGAAAACAAATGAAAAACCCTACATACATGTACTAAGGCAAGAAATTACCTGAAAAAGATGAGTAGGAACTGTTAAAAGACAAACAGCCAGGGCCGAGCGCATTGCCGCGCGTAACTGGAAAAGGAACCTGGTCAAAGAATGACTGATGTCGTTTGCAGCGTGATGCTCTTCACCCCAGAGTGGTGAGCCAAGCCCATGAAGAACCACTCTGAGAATTGTTCGGTTTTCAAGCTAAAAAAATAAATAAATAAATAAGACAAAACTCATCATACACTGCAACTAATCACTTATTTACTCAGTTGCAATAACCTTGAAAAAAAACTTTTCCAAAGCGTATTTTTAACTAAGCTTTCTATTATTTTTCCTGGAAGAAATGGCTTTTAATCAGAGCAGCACCCGAGCCAGTTTAGTTCTGAGAGCTAAACGCGCTCTTGTTGATAAACTGAAATCATGGGCCAAATTGACCCTACAGACTTGAAAGTGGATAATAATCACGGTAATTGTGAAGAATAATTCCCAACAACTGACAACAATCAGCCGACTGTTGGCCAACATCGGGGTAATGGGAGCTCTTCTTCACAATCACTAGGAACTGGAAGTTGGGCATAGGTATCGACATGAGGTTCACTAACTTTAATAATGGCAACAATTCTTCCTTCCCTATGTGTTTTCACTTGAAAAACGAAAGAAGTAGTGTATATAACAGACTAATGAAGCGGTTCTTGAGATCTAATAGCGACTTTAAGAAACCACAACGGCAACGCCAACGAAAGCGTCGCTTGAAAACATAAGTTCTCGTTACTTGAACTACTTCGCGATTATTCCAATGTTTTCAACTTGTACAATATTGCCGAACTATCCAGCAACAGAACAGGTGGGAACGGCGTTCAAGTTGAGACAGAGAAAGAAAACTTTACCGTTATGTGCTCTCATACTCTACAAAGCTAATTTGGTCATTTCACATTGTTGCATGTTTGGCCGAGTACAGCGAAGAATTGTACCAAAATTTATAACGCACGTACGGGGCCTTTATTTTTCACATTAAATCCTATTGTTTTGTGACGTTCTCGTTGCTGTCGCCGAAGTAGCTTCTAAAACTCCCTAATGGCCTACTGGCAAAAGTGTGAGCTTCATCTGGTGTGGCACAAAAAGGGTTTTATAATAAGCTGACTAGACCTTCCTCAAGCCATCTTCTCCCACGAAAACGGACTTCAAGAAGGTCTATAAGCTGTCCGGCAATTTTTGAAGATTAGATGATACCCTCTCTGTCACTAGAACTGTACCCTGTTCAATCCTCGTACTGTTAACAGTAACTACGTGTATCTGCCATGCTAAATAACCTATAAAGTACTTTGATGGCATTGAAATAACACTGTCTATTAATGTGGACTAAAACAAACTGTGAAAAGTGTGCCCATTCTTAGTTTTACATATTGAAGCCAGTATTTCCCTACCCCTTTATCTGATGTAGCAAATCCACCTTCCTTGATAGCAGACTTTACACGGGATATTAAGGCTTTGTAGACTGTGGCCTCGTGACCTGATCTGGCAAATCAAAATAAATCAGTCCATTAGCCCTTTCATTCCCATCTCCTCAATGTTTTCCAAATATTTCTTCAGGAGTTAATTGGGAGAATTTACAAGTTTAATCATCAAGGTATTTGATGTTTGGCGATCATTTCTTAAATTCTCATGACCTGTAGGTTTGATGAAGTTGTGATATGGTAAGGAGAAATTATATTCTGGTCACTGAAAGGGTTCAAATTATTTTGTAACAGC
This sequence comes from Pavona decussata, assembly GCF_977016875.1. Classification (NCBI taxonomy): domain Eukaryota; kingdom Metazoa; phylum Cnidaria; class Anthozoa; order Scleractinia; family Agariciidae; genus Pavona; species Pavona decussata. The sequence continues at coordinate 3,532,095 of NW_028145444.1, read as the reverse complement.
AGTATTTTCTTTGCATCAGTAACAGGGCCATAAATATAGCGAGGAAGGGGGGAGGCAACAGGGGCAGCTGTCCCTGCCAGGAAAACTGAATTTTTTTTTCTAACATAGTGTTTGAGTTTGCTGAGCTATTTCTTGTATCTATATTGGTCCAAAATCATAAGAATTTCAAATAATTGAATGAAAAAATCTCACTTCAATGTTAATTCAGTGTGTTTTGTTTTCTGTAACGGTCTTAAAGGCAACTATCTGTATAGGGGTGGAAACAAAAACATCCCCCTACGAACCCTGCCTGTATACGGGAGACCCCTGCCGGAGGGGTGTGTGGAGTCCCCCCCCCCCCACCCTAGACAAAAAAATCTTAGGTAAGGCCCTGAGTAATGTCCTGTAAATGCTGAAATTTTACTTATAAAAGTTTACTTACCTTTTTTCCACAGGGCATTCAAGACACTTCATCATTTCACTGGTCACATTGAATGTTTGAACACAAACTGAGGAGAGTTTCTGTTCATCCATAACTTTCGTCAAGTCAAAGTAGTGTCCAAATTTAGCATAAGATGGTGAAGACTATTAGAAAGGAAACAAAATCAAGGTGCATTTATTGAAAGGAAACTTCATCAATAGCAACTCTTCTCTGCTAGAGTTGGCTCATGAAATTTCATATAAAGGACAACAGATTCACCTCAAACTTTGGCTGATTTTGGTATCTCCATGCAATCTTCATTGACTGATCTGACGAGGGAGGTTTCTGTTCAGGCTCCTGTGCCTGGCTGCTTGATGGTTTGCTTTCCTTGTCATCTGTTTGTTCAGGAAGATCCTGACAAAAAGAAACAAGAACAAATGTTTGTGCTGTGGTCGACACATGACAAGTTGGCGTCCTGTGATCAAAATGTGGAAGGAATGCTTAGAAGTTTAAGTTCAAGTTCATATGATAAAGTTTGAAGTACCAAGATTCCCTTAAGGCAGTGATTATGGCAATGATTCTGTATAATAAAGGTCCCTGGGCCTGCAATCAGGAGCAAAATCCCCCAGCACCTCAATAGAGGTTTGTAATTCCCAGTTAACGATTTGGCCTTTTCAAAGGAACCAGGCAAATTGATAATCTCTGAACACCACTTCATCAGGCTGTTTGTACATGTAGCAAATCTTGGTAGACTTTTACTATTGTATCCTACCCAGGTACACCAGCCCCTTGCCTCTTGAGAACATCACTCTGTGTTCTTTTTTTTTTTTTTTCATTATCTTATTCTTAGTTTATGAGAATAACAAGGCCAAAATATTGAGTCAGTTTTGTCTCATGTAAGCTGGGCGGAGAAAGAACAGAAAGCAATTATCATTAAGCTAACCAGCAGATGCTTTGAAGTGGAAAAAACCCAAGGCGAATGATGTTCTTTGATAAAATTGACTGCCACATGCAAAATTTCTGGTACTATTGAGCAAAATGAAAAATTAATAGACCATTTCTGTAGTTGCTTTGAACCTCATTGTGAAAGCGAGGCTAAGTGCAAGATTTTATCATGAAAATTTAAAAGTTTCATATGAAAAGCTTTGCACATAGCCTCGTTCTCATAATGAGGTTCAAAGCAACTCGGAAATCGTCTTTTCAACATAAGAAGGGTTTATGATCACAGCCTTTCAAAATAATATTAAATGTAGATTTGGGGATTAATATCCTAAAATTTTGATGTGACAGTACTACCAAGTTATTGAGACAAAGTTAATGTAAATGATTAAAACAATGATGATGATGATGATTAATGAGATGATGAGAGGGAGGAAGAGATCATCATCATCATTATTATCATCATTGCCTCAGTTACCTTCAAAATACTACTCGGTTCAGGTTCGGCAGATGCCAAAAATAATGCATGGCCAGATACAACTCCCTCAGCTAGAAAATACTTTGACAGTTGCCGCGCATAGGAACCATATGTATCTTCCTCTAAAAAACAAATATTTAAGAATAAAAAACTGAAAACGAGCAATTTACAAAATTAACAGCTAATTTACACGCACTGATTAATCAGGCCAATTTGGCCCAATAAATTTTACAAAGAAAATCAGTGGGTGGTCGAAAATTGGCCAGATTTGAGAAAGATTTGTAAGGATTTGGAAAAAAATCATAAATTTGTAAAAATCTGTGGCATTGACTACTTTTTTTTTTTATTACGCCAATTTTCACACAGAACTACACCATCAAAAAATAGGTTGGCCAAGAAATTTTAACGTGTATTAAAATAATGGCCCATTTGATTGAACCTTTTAAGGTGACCACACACAGTTTACGCAAGCTTGACAGGCTCATTTACTTTAGTTAACAATGCTAGTACGCGTGCGCTAGGGTTGTGGTAAGAAAATATAGCGTCGATAAAGCAATTCTTCACTTTTATATCAAATGGATCACAAAGTTGAGTTTTGTTCTTAAAATAATTCAGTTTCTCGTTTGTGAACCCTTTTTCTTTCATCACCAAACAAAGAAAGTGAGTTCACAGATAGCCTTTTTGCATGTTTTTCATCTTTGCTGTGAAAACCCATATTAAAAGCCATGCTACCACGGATGCGCATCTGACCAAAAAATTGCGACTGCTTGTTTTAGTGGAAATGAACTGTTTTCTTAGAAACAGCTCGTTAGAATTTCATGAAATTTGATGAAACGGTAGTTCTCTAAAAGCGTAATTCCTCTACAAACAAAAACCCAAATCTGACAGAGGGTCTTCACAAAACATTAAAGTGCAAATTCAACCAATATTTAAAGGAGATATAGATCTCTTTGTCAAAATTACGTCAAAGCAGCTTCACTATGGCAGTATTTTATGAGCTTTTCTGGATACAAAAAATGGAAAAAATCTAACAGCTATTTTTTGTGGACTGTTAATAGCTCACTGTGTTGCCATGGGAAGGGCATCTATCTCAACTACAAGTATCAAAATTTATTCTTTCTTAGTTAATCTTGCACCATGCTAATTTCAGGCACCCAGAAGTACATGTACATAGTTTGCAAATAACCTTGATTATTAACAAGTGTATACTTCAAAACTGTGTTAGGCCACCTTAAAGTGTTTTATAAATCGGACCGATAAATTGGCACATATAAATTTGCCTTAGGTGATCAATACCCTACCATGGGCGATACAAATGCAATTTCAACCCAGCCCTGCCACTTTGCATGAATCATGCAATGCTCTACCCTTCACCTCCTCCATACTCCATAATGGTCTCACTTACAGTACCGCTCAAAACTATGGGACCATTTGCCGCAAATTTACCTCGGTCGATTTGCGGTTTTGATCTGCGGTTTCACCTAGGCAAAACCTCGTCTAGCCGCAATAAAAACCTCGGTTTCACCTAGGTTATTTTTGGTTGACTTAAGCCGCGGTGAAAGGCAGGACGCGGTTGGGTTTGAATAGGCTATTGTTCGCTTTGTTTTCATGTTCTTCGAGGACAATAAGCGAACTGTCGGGTTTTAGGTGTGATAAATTTCACGGAAGCGCACTCGCTCTCAAGGGAAATAATCAAAGCGCTCTGTGAGCGAACTCGTGGATTGAACTGGTAAATGTAATAATATTTCGGATTACATGTATGCCAAAAATTATTTGTTTAACGTGCAAAACAATTCATTAAACTTCACTCGCACAATTCCTTTCGATACGCGAAGCAAAGCAAAGGTCAGTGAAAGCTCGAATGCTAGTCGATGAAAGAAGCGAGCGCTTCCAGGTCTTTTTGAAGGAATAACAATGGAACTAGTCGGGCATAAGTGAAAAGGCACCACTACTCCCGTTGTGGCTGAATAACAAACTGCAAGAGTCCAGGTTTCCCACCAAGAATCGCCGTAAATTAACTTACTATAATTTTTTTCCGCGTTGTGTTGTTGCGGAATGAAACTTGATACACGTGAAGGAATTTCGTTGTCTAGCACGTGACAGAAATCTTCCCGGTGTTTTCATCATGGCACGGTCCTTTCTACGTCCAAACGACGGCTTCTCTCAACGTTTTAAAACATCGGAAGGAGCTTTTCACTTTTGCGAAAGTTGCTGTTTTCGTTTTATTTAAAGTATTAAAATATTAATAGAAATATCCTTCTTTAGGATGAAAGGTGAGATAATGTTTGACAATACCCTGACAATAGTAATTAGTCATAATTGTATTTTTACCGAGGCATTGCCGCGTCTAATTCCCCGCGGCTTTCGGTTGCTTTCGTCTTTGCCGCGGCTGCGGTTTTCGTCCCACCGCGGTGAATTTGCGGCAATCACGTTCGGCAAAGACGAGGTTTTACTGCGTGCAAATGGTCCCATAGTTTCAAGCGGTACTGTATGTCCAGAAATGCACCTTACCTGCCCACCCATTACATGTATTTAAAATACAACTTTCTATATTCTGATAGCAAAGCTTGATCCAATTTGTAATGGCCTGAATTTGGGTGCTTTATATAAGACAGACCTTTTTGTCATTTTTCATATGACTTCATGTCTGACGGAATTATTTGTGTTTTAGTAAGAATTTAAGGTAGAGGAAACCTTGTGATGTCTTTGCATTTTGGGCAAATCTCAACAAATTTTAAGAATTTTCCTTTTTTGCCCTTGGAATAATTTTAAGTCAAGCAACACAAGTCTAAATAAAAAGATAATAAACAAAGGCTTTTCTTGTACAACAAAAGTCAATTGAAAATTAACAACTGGGCCTGAAAAGGCACTTCAATTTGCAATGAAAATCACATACCGACCATGAAAATGGTTCCTACAGCGATGCCTCCTCCTGTAAATTAAAGTTTTCACAAAATTTAATAAAGTGTTCTTAAACTAGTGTATTTAAAACTATAGATCACAAATTAGGATTGTTGAAACAGTCCAGGTAGAACTGCTTTGTTTAACAGTATGCGCAGCTCGATCGCGAGCCGGGAGTCTTGCTATTAGGGTAATTTTATTGTGGCTTGATACTCTCTCGACATTTACTCCAAAAATAGGACGCTGTCTGTAGCTTGGCTATTTTTTTCCGGCTGTTGAATTAAAACAGATCGCCTCTGTTTTCTGGGCTGCCAGTTGAAACACGGAGAATTAGAGAGTTTATCAAATAAATCTTTACGTCAGTAATAAACTCACCGATCACATTGTCCAGAGACGGCACTCCTGAAGATATTAGCAGCTGATTGTTGTGTAGGGAGGGTCTTGTTCCTGGAGGATAAACTACACGACCACGAGTACCTTTCTTTTTGAAACTGGTCGCCATCTTTGATTTCTGCTATTTGGGTGTTTTACATGAAGCGAATATGAAGTAGGATATTGCTGACGCTGACTGACGCGCGGGCGCAGAAAAATATGATCTGTTTTGTCTCGCTACGTGAAACCACATGTACAGGGAGTCACGGAGTCCATAAAAGTTGTGAAAAAGAAATTTATCGACTTACGCTGTACGTTTCTTGTGATTTTCTAGAGTATTCATTTGCATACAATTTACGCGACAGCACCACAGGGAGTCCACAAAAGTTGTGAAAAAGAAATAAATTAATAAATTATTGACTTACGTTGTTTGTTTCTTACGGTTTTCAATAGTGCTCATTTGCATAATATTTACGCGACAGCACTAATGTCGTGTACTGAGTTGTGCGCGAGCGGATCTTAGCTCTGCTGACTTTACTATATATATTGACAAGGGAGGCAACTTTTTCGCGAAACATTTTGAACACACTCAGCAAAATAGCTCTGAACGTTCGACTTGCTCTCCGCTTTGCAACCAAATTCGTATCAAATGAAAGCTGGATAAATTTGGGAACACACTTAGCTGTCAGAATCCCAAGAAGAAACGATTTTGAGCAAGCATTTTAGCTCCGTTTTCGTAGTTTTGCTTGGTGTATTTTTTCGCAACAGCTGCGGCCAGTTAGACGTCACAGATATGACAGATTTACGCGCCATCACGAGCGAAATGTCACCTCTCCCTACCTCGCAAAGATGAACGCAAGAAACGAACAACGTAAGTCAATAATTTATTAATTTATTTCTTTTTCACAACTTTTGTGGACTCCCTGTGACAGCACTAATGTCGTGTACTGAGTTGTGCGACTATAGTCAGCAAATCTCAGATCCTCTCGCGCACGACTCAGTACACGACATTAGTGCTGTCGCACTGGACTCCCTGTGATGCAAACGTGCAACAACAGTCCTTCATATCATTTCTTTCCACCTTTTCCCCGCTTTAGTTTTATTGAACAGGCAATGGTAGAGTATTACAAAACCGCCTTAAGTAATTACGACTGTGAATCAGTCCCCGCACTTTTAAGTCTGTCTGTCTTAAATGCAATAAGTGTTGTAGTGTTGCTAGGCCTGTCTTGTGTTGCCTGGCAGTAACTGGCCCACGCCGTTGCGGAATCCCTGCCACTTTTTCTTTGTGACTTTGTTTGATTACCTGAATGTTTTTACATTATGTTGGTGAAGCTAATAAAACAAATAAAACATAACTTTCTTGAGTGCTTATTGGTTGTGCCCCCGGGAAGGGGGGGGGGGGGGGGGCGGTACTCCCATATAAGTAGTATACGGAATGGGGGTTTTTCGACTGGTGGATCATGGTGGATCATGTGGATCCATAACGGTGGTGACGTCATAGCGATGAATAGGTCAGTAGAGCCAAAATAGTGACGTCATTGTAGGACAGAGGTACGTCGTCGGTTCGATAGGTGGTGCAGATAATCAGTGATCTAAAACTCCGAACTTGTATCTTAAGCCATAACTGGTGGAACCAGAGTCAGATATGTAAGACAGCTTCTCAAGTCTAGCACACTTAAAACTGTTGTTTACAAAGGCGCAAACGCCTCCTCCCATCTTATAATCTCGATCCAATCTGTATAATGTAAAGCCGGGAAATTCAACCTCGAGGTCAGATATCGAAAAATCTAGCCATGACTCAGAGACGGTGAAATATCCAACTTGTATTTCTTTACCAAATCACGAGCGAGGAAATAGTGCTCTCTCTTCTTGATTGAGCGAACATTCAAGTGAGCAATCTTAATACACGGACGACGTTCTCCATCACCTTTGGCCTTCGTCCCAGTGTTTATGCTCATTCCGGGGTTCGGCTCCACATCCCCCGACAGAGCTATTCGCATCAAGGAGTAGGTAGCCAATGAATTAGGATAGTAGGCGATTCTTGCTTTCGAGAAAGCCCGCGCGAAGTCCAGACAAGTGTGAAGCTCGATGATTTCCAGTTTTTGAACGAGGCGAAAAAGCTGTAGGCTCTTTGTCAAATGCTCCATTGACTCGTTTGGTTGCACAGTTAACACAAGAGTGACTAAGTAGAAGCGATAAAAGGATCCAGTCAAGTGCCTTAGAGGACAAAGGTCTCGGCGAAGGCAGAGAGCTGGAGATGCTGCGACCATCCGCCATGTTGGAATGAGACATAATTGACCTGATTTTCTCGCAGTTGGTAAAATATAGGTTGAAAGCGAATTACAAAGGCTTCGCTGATGTTTTAGAAACTCCACACGAACCACTCAAGCCGGTAATTTGAGATGTGTTTCGGTTGGAAATCGTAGCAGTTTAAATCGGCTCGTTGTTTATATGCCTATATGTATTCTGAGGTAAGCATCTATAGCACAGTATTTGTGCATTCGTTTGTTAAAGTTGGCTTTGGTAGAGAATAGGCTCAAAACAATATTCATACAGGCACCAACACAGGCTTCTTTTAACCGCTATATGGAGCTAGTCGATGATCTCAGAAGGTTGGCGTTAATTATCACTGAACAGGTTTATTGGTCTTCGGTGGTAAACACCCACGGGACAGTGGTCGCACGTTTCTCCTATTGTTTTGGAAAAGAAAATGCAAACTGGTAAATGTTGAGTTTGCATACAAATTTGTCACGCTGCTAATTTTTCATTACCCCTACACTTAATAGAAAAGATCTTGTTAACTAAATATTAAATATTTTGAAAGGATACTGAAGAAAACCAGCCAGTTATCTTTTTCAACAGTCATTTTAATGATAACATCCACCAAGGTTACAAATATGCTGTGTGGAAACAGCGCGGCCGAAATGATATAAAAAAAAAGCCAGTTCAAACCTATTTACAGTTAATTTACAGTCTTTCGAGGTTCACACATTTAACTTATAGAGTCCTTAAGCGAATGTATCACACCCGCTTGCCTAGATGTAACGCTTATCGCCATAGGGTAAAAGACTTGTTTCATTGGTCAAACGGTCACAGAATAGAGTTGACGGCTCTCCCTCCTGATTTGGTTCATTCGAGCCATTTTCGGTCGCTTTTCTGCTCTATTAATGTGTAAACATTCTGAATAGACTACAAAGTGAGCCACCGTTTCTTGGTTTTGGCTGCTTTTCCAATGCCTCCCGTTCGAGTTTTCAATAAAGCCTTTACTTTTCTTGGTATTGATGACTGATAGATAACGTCGTTTTCTTGTCCTTGAGTTGATAGTGACGTTTTTCCTGTAGAACATGGTCTTAAGTCAGCTTTGCTATGCGTCGTGTTATTATAAGTAACCACTTTAACTTTTGGTTGCAGTTTTGCCTCTTGCAGGTATTTTCTTCGCTGAATTTGATCCAGCTGATGTACATCAGTGAGATGATTAGATAATTTCACGAGGTATTTTAGATGCGCTTTCAACCTTGATTTCAGTTGCATTTTATCCGTATTGGACAAAATAACATGTCACGCACATTGTCACGCACACTTTAGCTACAAATTCTTCAAGCTTGGATATAAAAACTTACACTACATTTGTTTGATGGATATACCTAAATGTAAAACGCTTTGACTGTTTATTTTCTCGGGTTTTCCATCGCGTCGCTTTTTAAAATCTTGCTAAACTTCTGAATAAAAAACTGGTTCAACTAATTTTCATTCAAAAGGCATGACCTTTCAATTTCAGCGGCTCGGATTTCATATGATTTCATTTCATTTGCTGAAGTATGCAATTAGCTTTCATAAAAATGTTTTCCAGTCAGAAACTCACAATTCTGACCAAAGAACCACCAGTTCTAAATAAGTAAACCATTCAAGTACGTACAGTTTCTGTAGAGAGCCTCTACTGAACTTAGCATAGCATACAACATATCCATAAGGGGATTGCCTCGTCATCGAGGCCTCGTCTCAGTTCTTTGTTGTTTTAAAGACATAGATGTTTTCATGATTTAATACTGAGATTGTGCATACCGCAATGTGAACAAAGTGATCTCACCTTGAATAGGCCTGTACAAAACGTCATGTCTCCAAGTGCAGCCGAGTGCCCAGGAGTGACCACGACTAACCTCAAATGACTACGGACTAAACACGAGTGAGAATGCTTCAAAACATTACACTGAATTCTTCATTACATAATTTTTTTTAACATTTCTGGAGACTTAAATAGGCAAATTCGACATTAAAGGCAAGAGTGGGGAGGGAGTACGGATGGGGTGGGGGGAGGGCTAAATTTACCGCTTTCTGTCCACGGTCAGGAGCCCAGCCACCGTACAATACGTCAGACTGGCACTAAAACAACAGTATTAAATTTGACCTACAAACATAAATGTTACTGTGACAAAGGTAATTTTTCTTCAGCTAAAAATAGGAATTTTCCTTTCTCTTGAAAAACGGGTTGTCAAAACTTTGTTGCCATGGTGACATCAATGTCACGGAACACTAACCACTGAACCACAGCTAATTGTGTTCTGGTAAAATTTTAAAAACAATTTCGTAGTCTCAAAGGTGCTTACGCAAATATTAGAGAGATTTAATTAGCATCGCGTAAACGTGAAACGCAAACGGCAAAAAAAAATATGTGAACACGATTTTCCCGCCATATTTTGCCGCTTGCTGGTCGCTGTTTCTACGTGAAAACAGGCTATTTCGCGTTTGCCGTCTACGTGAGAACTACTTAAGTATTTCTTCCTATATTTCTTTCTATATTGTTAAAAACAAGTGGGTAAATTAAATTTCATGTTTAAAACTCGTTCCAAGAGAGGATGACCCACTCCGTACCCACGGTCAGATCCAGGAATCTTGGATAGAGGCGGAGGGGGGGAGGGGGAAGGGGGTTCAAACTTTTGAAACGTTTTTACGGGAAATTACTTATCCCCTACACCACTGAGTCCATCCCCCCCCCCCCCCCCCCAGCATATTTTACACACTCCATAAGATTTCCCGGTAGTGGTAAATTTGGAGTGCGATGTTTCCAAAAGTATTGCCTTTCCTTTAACCCAGAAAGAAGTGTGGTAAACTGATACGCCTGTTCTGCAGGCTACTTTTTTGCTAAATTACGAAGACTGTCATGCTTCACCACGGCAGATGGAACCGGTTGAAAGAAAGCAGAGTAGAGCACTGTGGAGCACTAGAATTTAGTTTTATGGCAAAATGATTTAAAAAAATAAAAAAGTCAACTAATTGAATGGTGATATGCTATGATATCTTGCAATGCAAGAATTTTAGTGTCAAACAAGTAGTAAAAGAGCAAAAATAAATAAATAAATAAATAAATAAATAAATAAATAAATAAAAATACAAAAAGGTAAAACACTGGTCTTATGGGGGGTCCGGACCCCATGGAACCTCCCCCTGGATCCGCCACCGTTACCGCACTTTTCTTCGTGAACTGACCATAGTCAGTCGTAAAACGGCTTCATTAGACGACTAAGCGAAGCTAAAGTCAAAAGGTTCACGCTATTTTATGTGAAACTTGAAAAGGCACAGGTATTTTTTGTGCGGTTTATGACTTCCCAGGAAAAGCAAATGTCTGCCAGGGATAATAGAATCAAAAAAATGGGGGTAACCGCGCGTTCTTCTTAGATCATTTAGCTCCAATTTGAAAAAGAAAAAAAAGATGCCATGCATTGATATGTACTATAATAAATGCATCATTCTGAGGGTGGGGGGGGGGGGGGGGATGAGGGTCAAAAATGTTTACATGTTCTAGTTGGGGGGGGGGGGGGGCAAAAAAAAGTTATTCTTCATCATTGAGGGGGGTGCAAAAAGTTCCAAACGTTCCGTTTCCCCATTTGTCGTGTTTTGAATTTTCCATACATTTGTCTATATAGCAAACCACCGTAAACTGCTTCTAAAAATAGTTCGCGGGAAAAAAAATACAGGGAAATGTATGGAAAATTCAAAACACGACTGTTTTTTTGGGGGGGGGTGGGGGGGGGGGTGGTCGGATAAGGTGTTTGAATATAAAAATATTGCCTTTCAACATCACTGACCGAAACTAGAAAACAGCTAAAAAATGAAGGAAATCGACCGACCGCCATCCGTGACGCCTGCCCGGTTTTCTCAGACAACGGCTCTTAACCGCACAACGATTTGGGTTTGATTTCGGCGCGAGCTTTGAGCTCAGAACTAATCATTTGACCTAACGTTTTGTGTAGCTTCCTTAAGCAAAGTTTTCCTGAGGACATCATTAAGTCTAGTGAGGGAAGAAGTCTTACGAGTGCTGAGCGCTGCTTGTAAAGATTCAGTGATAAACGCCCGACAGTGGACAACTTTCTTGAAGTAAATTTCCTGCACTTGGCCAGTTGTTCAGGTTGTCACACAAAAGCTCAATAATGTAACGTTCAAACGTGAAAATTAAGAGTGGGAACACTTTTGATAAATTGCCAGAAAGAGAAAAACTAGTATAACTGTAAACTAATATATCTTATTACAAAACAATGCAAGTAATTTTGAGACAAATTTATGGTTGTGACCAACATAAAACATACAAACCCACACATTTGACTGAACTTAATTTTGGCAATTTCAGCTCGAGCCAAAATGTAAATACTTCCTTGAAACACCTGGAGCGGAAGACACCCAGGGACGCTTGGCCACCAGTTTGCTGTCTTTTCGTAGGCAGTAGGATAACTTTGGTTTTTGTTTTTGTTCGATATTACAAACGAAGACCATTAAATAATAATAATAAAAAAAGTTGATGAACTAAAAGGTATCAGACGAGGAAACTTATCAACATGAGTTGTTTACGCGCATGAGGGTACCACGTGATCTTGTGGAAGGTTTAATTTGGTGGTAATCACTATATGAAATATTTTTGTCAATTCACAAAGTTGTCAGTTCATAACAAAAAGTGTAAGTAACTGGATGTAAAAGTTAAGAATGGCAACCTTTCTGACGAATGGCCCGGCAGACACAGGAAAGCCTGCTATTGTGAACTTATATCTCATAACAAATTATGACAAAACAATGTAATTTTTAGACAAATTTACGGCTGTGATGCTGATCTCAGTTAGAACCCACGCACTTGACTATTAATGCCTGAGGGTGTCAACTCGGGGGAAAGATCTGAAGCGGAAGTTGAAGCTATTCTGTCTTTTCTTAGGCAACAGAATAACTTGGGGTTTTGTTTTATCATCAAGATTAAGAACGATCTCTATTAAATAATAAAAGATCATGAGGTGAATTGAAAGATATCAGACCAGGAAACTTTATCAACATCGATTGTTTACGTGAAAAAAAGGGTAAAAGTTTATTTTGAGGAAGTTGTTAATTGTCTTAGCATTAATATTTTAATAGTCAATTCATAAAAAGGAAGGTCATACGAAATAAAAACGTTTTCACCAGCTTGCATATATATACATAGAATATTCATTCGCTACTGGGTTTGTCGGCATACATACGCCGCTCATATTAATTACAAACCTGTTATTACCCTTACTTACTTACTTACTTACATGTTTGACTGAAAGCGGTAGGCGAAAGTTCTAACGAAAAGCGATAATTAGCATTAGTTACAAATTAAACAGGTGCACCTGTTTATGAATAATGGTTTGGAGTCTGTCTCTAATTTTGTTTTTGAAGCCGGACTTCACATTCTCTGGCTTAGCTTGTTTAGATTCTGATTAATCTGATTTCAAACCACCGCAAGATTTAGCAGAGTACATCGAAATACGACTGCCAGAAAGTCTGCTTAATAGCGGAGTCTATTAAACAAACAGTTGGTATCTAGTCCTGCATAATTTTTGCATTGAGAAATTAATAAGAAAGGTATGAGACAATACTTCAAAAACGATTAATCCCAGAAATTGTCGCGTAAGTTATTGACAGATGGCTCTTAAAACTAAATATACTCAGACAACTGTTATGTCGTTGTTGCATATTTATATGGCCAACTTTTAACTCGCAGCACACATTCGCAGCTGGAGTTGGCCGTAAATTTTTGTCAGCTTCTTTTCAACTGAATTTTGCAAACGCTGTTCTGAGTCGATAAAGAACCACCACTGTTGATCTACCTACCCTAAGGTAAGCTTTTACTTAAAGAAACCAATCTTGAAAATGGTTTTCTTCGGCGATTTCCTACCAGTTATCGTTCACCTATTCACCTGCGTTAGTACTAGAACCTACAAGCAATGCTGGTCTACTGGAAATTAACTTCGGCATGCAAATATATAGAACATATTGCCGAAATAATACTAACATGATGTTGTTTATATGGTATTTATATCCGCTGTTCTGGTGTGTTGGTTCACGGATTGTAGTAAATACACAATGTATGGAAAGTCCTGATGACGATTAAAAGAGAAGGATTAGAAATTCTTTTATGAATTTCCAAATGTTTATTACTGTCAAATTTTCCTCAACTCTAGATTTTAGCATAATGCAGGATTATATTACGCACAGTTAAACACGAATAAAAGAAGTTGAGACGGATAAAATGAAAACCCAATTTAAGGCCTCAAAATATTATTTGTTAATTCTCCTTTAATACAAAAAAAAACAATGTTATTTGGAATTGGCACGATTCTAGTTAGCTAAGCTTTGTTCCATTGTGTATAGCTTTACTAAAACAGCAATAATTTTAAATAATTCAAAGACGGTCATCTATTATAAGGTCTCTAACTTATAAACTACATGGTGTGAATCGACTACCAAAATTCTCAACTTTTTTGGGGCTGACTTACCCGAAAAATGAGGAAAAGTTTGTTTATCCAAAAGACCAAGTTTCCTTCTCGCGTAAAACAAAAAGAATCAGAAACAGATGTTGCGCAGTCATGAAAAAAGTTGCCACGACTAATGACTCGTTTATACGAGAGTGGAGAAAGATTCAGTTTACGTGAAACAAAATTTCCTCAATGTGTTGTCAGGACTGCGTTGTCAAGACTGAACTAGCATTAGACTTAACTCTATTGGTTTGATCTGAGGTGAATTTGCACTGTCGCGTAAATTTTACGTGTGTAAATTTAGCTGGCTTTACGTCCGTAAATAAAGTAAGAAGCGATGTGTGAGCCGCGTGCGTAAACGTAAAAAGTTGAGCGTCGTTCAACTTTTTAAGTTTACTCAAGTCGTTCATATGTCGCTTCTTATTTTGTTTACGTACCTAACGCCAACTAAATTTACGTCTGTACGCACGTAAAATTTACGCGACAGTGGAAACACATCTTACAAGGAGAAAACAAAACAACAGAATTTAACCATAATGCCCATCGCATCCGTTTGCTCTTTAGCAGAGGGCACAGAATTGAGTCAACAAAGTGTGCGCCCTTGCTAGCATTCATAATTTCTCGCTTGTTTATATCGCATATTTTATCCACGCAACCCGAATGAAATACTGATGAAATATGTTGTCGCATTTTGCCCTTTACACGTTTTCTGCAGGAAAAGAACCCAGCTTAGATATTGTTTATCTTTCAAAGGCTATATTTAGTTGATAAGCCCCTTTAAAACGATCGGCAAATCAAAGCGTTGATATCAGTTTGTCTTTGTACAATTGTTAGTGAGCCGTTGTGTAGTTCGCACTTTAATACTCAGTGTCAGTAGTAAAGATTACTAACATAAAAGCAATGGAAGGTTTAGTTACTAGTCATTTCACCTTAACCGAGCTCCTGAATCTTCCTTGTGTAGGAATAACAAGTAGGAATAACAGCTTATCGTCTCCTAACGTTTTTGCTTAGTCTGTACAAAACTAAAACTACTTCTGAATAAATTGATCTATTTATAAAATGCAGAAATAAGTCATAACAAATATATATCCTTAGATGGGTTGCAAATGGAGTTATAGGCTTCCACTACCCTGTCACCTTGAAAGAATAATTCCCCGGGAGGCCCACATCCCTGAAACCACGTTAATCGCTGCGTTGTCCTGGTGGTGTAGTGGTTATCACACCCGACTAGTACGCGGGGGGACGTGGGTTTAAATCCCACTGAGGGCGAATTTTCTTTCAGACATTTACTCAAAAAATATTATTATTTGGGGTGTATTGGGTTAGTGGTTCTTTCATATACAGTAATTATTAATTGAAAATAGCCTGTATCCTTCATACTGGTGGTGTAGCGATCCTCCCTTGTTTTGCCTTAAGAAACACGCGGACATCCTTCTTGTCTGGGTATAATTTTGAACCACTCTTGAAGATACTAAAAAGTGCTTCAAGTGCTCTCGTCAAAACCAAAAATAGTTTGTTTTCAATGATTGTCTTAAACCAGCATTGACTTTTCAGGCCGCGCGTCATCCAACACAAAGGAAACGTGATGATATTTCACTGGCAAGCATTACTATTCTTCCTAACGTATGAACTATTGGAAATAAGAACTTCGTCATCGCAAGTCCTTACCGGTAAGTTTTTTCTCAGTTAACGAGCATTCGCCTGTTTAACGTTGAGTTATGACTAATTCATTTTCACACCCAAGGGGAAAATGTTTAAAATAGCTTGTGTTGTAGATATTTCCTTTCGCACTTTCTTAATAATAAATAGTGTTTATTATCGCAAAATATGCGCTGGCACTTACTGGCGTGGTTTTCAATTTCATGATTCCACTTCTCCAGCGGAAAGTCTCCGCAATTACCTGTGTTAGTAAAAAAAAAAAGCAATTTTATTATTTCAAATTTACAATTGTTCATCATTATCCAAGAAATATAATATCGTAAATTCCATTTCATTTCTGACTTTTACCACGATAAGATAACCAGATTCAACGAAAAAAAAAGTCGAGTGTATTTAATTATTTTTTGTTTGAAAAGCAAGCCGGCGATGCTAATTTATATATCTCATTTTTTTTTTTCCTTTCTACGCTGAAAATCACACCGGCGCCGAACCCCTTTCTCGTTTCGTTCAAAATTGCAAAATGTGTCATTTGATACTTGTTTTTGTTTAACCCAGCTGCCATTACTTTACACCTTGATAAACGGCTTAAATTTGGTTTCCGATGAGCTAGGTTGAGTCTAGGTTAATAATATTTTTGGTGCAAATATATTATAATATTATAATAGGCTACTCAATTCACATATGCTCGTGGAAATTTTTGTTCACTTCTCAGCCGTTAATACATACATTCATCTACAATTTCTCGATCTGGGCTAACAGTTATTCTTTTATCTCAGCTATCTCTTGTTGCTTCACCGAACAATAACACTTTTGGCCGGCGTGCTTCAGCCTCATTCTCAGGCAATATTCTGTGGTCTCTAAACTTGAAGACTAAGCACAAAGCTCAGTTATATCGTTAACGGGCCAAGGAAGTCTAATCAGAAATGTATCAAACAGATGAATTGTCATGCAAAGTAAGTGACCTAAATTTGGTTCGTCCGAAGAAATAAAGGATTAAACTAAAAGGTTTGTAACCGACTTGTCTCCTGTTTACGCGAAGCAAAGGATATAGGGGGACGAACTCTCAGATGAAGGGAGTTACTAAACAAGATCATTTTACTGATTAAAAGTGGTCATCTCCAAAAACCCTCAGATCGATCTCCATGACAACCAATTTTGGAAGCAAGATGGCCATTCGATGTCGTTGTGAGTTGCTCCATACACGACGGCGAGAACAAAAGGGGGAAATCATTAAAAAAAAGATGGAACAAGTGGTTCGGTATTATGACAGCACAGCAGGTCATCTGCACAGACCATGAGTCGTCATGAGGATCTCAATTCCCCCCTGAAAGTTTCTCGTTATTTCAAACACGTCTTATTGAGAGCTTTGAATATATTCAGCATGGGCGTCTACATCAATTATTCGTGATCCGAGCATACATGTAATTCTTTTCTTGTATAACAGCCTGCTTTTGGAAGCTCCAAGACAGCGGTGAAGTGATTAGAGCAAATGACAAAACGGTACTAGCCTCGTTCCCGAAAGGACCGGGCAACAAAGTTAGTTGTGAGCGGTCCTTCTCGACTTACAAAAAAAATCTCACAGCCGCGCACTTTGATTAAAAAGTATACTTATTTATTATTTGTTCGCTGATCGTAGTTTAGTAGGCCTGCATCTTTTCTAAGCTCTAGTTCACCGGACGCCGAACTTCCAGCTCCATTGTTTTGTCTTTCGTTCTTTTGTCCCCTCGGACCAATATTGTGTTACGATCAGCGGCTAGTCTGAAAGCAACATTATTCTTTCAAGTTGATCTAAATCAGGATTACTATACAGTGTATTTCAGTGTACTAAACACAAATGCTGTTTGATATATATATATATATATATATATATATATATATTAAATGTAGTTATTGTTTAGATTTCTTATGCTTCTAAAGCTGTAAAAATTGTTCCGTTATTTTGTTCCCATGTACCTTTACATTTACAAGGATGATTTGACTTTTGATAATCAATGTAGATATTTGAAGCTGGTCGCAAACAGTATTGCAATTTAGGTAAATCATTTATTTTTCCAGGGAGAGGAGGTCGTCTTATTTTACATTCTACGCTACCGTGACTTTAACACATGAATGACATGCTTTCCAAGTCAATTGCAGTTTAGGCGTGGGACATGAGAACTCTCCGGGTTAAATCATAATTGTTAAGTCGATATAAATGCGGCTTACAAATAAGGCTTTAAGGCCGCACCTTTCAAAACATACGGACTCAGAACTTGAAAAACCCAACTTACGATGTGCGTGTTTCCCCGCTATCAGTGACAATTAGACGGTGACAACCGACTGACATCAAAAATGCCCATCCTCAGAAACCTACAAAGTGGATCGAATTTCGCCAATCACAGCGTGCGAACTTGACCTCCAGTGATCCCAATGAGCCAATAACCTTGCTTTCCTAAGAGAACCGTCTCAGTGATTGACGCCAGTGAACAGTATTAACGGAATGGTCGAGTCTTGAACTTCAGATTTCGCATGTAACTAAAAGACGTAGTAAAGCGCTGTACATTTTAAAAAACTACTCCTGCAATTCAAACGCCCACAACATTTACATCAAGGAGTGAAACTATTTCTCAAATTATTCTTCAACTTATGAGTTTGTACTTTTTATTTAAGGGGACTGCAACTTTGACCGTAGAACACTTTGCAACTGGCAGAATGAAAAAGTCTTGGACCATTTTGACTGGCGAGTCTGGAAAGGAAGCACTACAAGCCAGGGTACAGGACCTACAAGTGATCACTCAGGTGAGAAGTTGTAAAGCTTTGATTACATTGCATCGCATTCCATTTAATTGCATTGTATTGCTAGGTCTTGCTAATGTTTATCTTGTCGACTGGAACAGTAACACATGTTTCTAACGTTACTGATCAATTCATGAATGGGAAACCTTTATGCGTGTTATCAAATTAAACTAAAGATTCCAATTTCCATCCGTCTTTCCAAACGATCCCATAACTCCGCCATTCGTACTGGACTCCCCATAGTTTCTGTAGTGGGGAATTCTTATTTCTCAGATTCTCGACTGAAACCAATACCACGTATTTCTTACTTTACCAATTAATTCATCAATGTGATACCTTTATTATGGTTATCAGAACTAAAGATTCCAGTTGTTTCCTTGAAGCTTGCGTGCAAATGTGTTACGATAATTTCTGGTCGTATTTAAACAAGGACCCACAATATAAAAAGGATAGCTTCTCACACCTCCGTCACATAGTCACTGCTTCAAGATAATCTTATAGATTTTTTTTTGCGAAAAATATCGGGCAAGATTTGTGTAATGTATCGATAGTATTGTCTGCCTGAAGTTGTGTTAGCGGAGGTTCTCGCATTCTGTAAACGTGCAAAGGATCATGGGGTTTTGTGTGGGCCATGCTTTCTGGTGTCATGGCGGCTGAATAAAGTGTAGTTCTTTTCATAGTTAAATCTGGTTTATTATTCGGCCATCCGGGCGTCATTGTTACATTGGCGACGAGGATTCAATTCGTTTGTGAGGTGGTGGCTCTTTTGGAAGTCATTTGTGCGGCAAGTTTTAGTATTTTGTCAGGAAGATGACGGATAGTGGAACCAGTTCGAGTACAAATTCGAGTACAGCTTCAAGTTTACAAGCTTCGCCAACCGCGAGGTTTGTTCATATTCTTGATGTGGCCAGCCTTCCTCCTTTCAATCCAAAGGAGGATCCGAACACCCTTGCAGTTCGCTGGAAGTTGTGGAAACGCTCGTTCAATCTGCATTTGGTGGCAAAAGGGATTACGAAAGATGAACAGAAAACTGCGTTGCTGTTGCATACTGGAGGGTTGAATTTACAGGAGCTTTATTACACGTTATTGACCGGTACGGATATTAAGCCGTTCGCTGAGAGAATGGAGTTGTTGGATAACTATTTTGCACCGCGGTAGAACGTTCCATCCGAAAGGCATCAGTTTCGGCAAATGGAGCAAGCGTCAGGAGAGTCAATGGATCAGTTTGTTTGTCGGTTGAGACAGAAAGCGATCACCTGCGAGTTTGAAAGTGTTGATGGGGCAATAAGGGATCAGCTTATTGAGAGATGCAGGGATCCCAGACTTCGCCGTAAGAGAAAGTAAATGTTACTCTGAAGGATTTACAAGATTTGGCTCGTGTGCAGGAAGCAGTGAACATGCAGGTCAAGGCTATGGATCAGTCACCCAGTCTGGTGAATACTGTTTCTGGCAAACCTCACAACAAAGGAAGAGGTAAGGGACAGCACAGGGTAGGAATAGAGGAAATAGGCCTGGTAAACAGTCTGGTGGCTCTCAGGAGGCAAAAGTGAGAGGCTGTTTTCACTGTTATTACACTGACCATATGGCACGTGACTGGAACTGTCCTGCCGGAAACAGGATGTGTAATGCATGCGGTGAGATTGGATATTTTGCAGTCTGTTGCAAAACAAAGGAACGCAAGCCTCTTACGAGAGATGACGAGGGAAGGAATAATAGTCGGGTTACAGCCTATCAACTATCAGAGGATTCAGCTACTGGCCAACAAAAATAATATGCGTTTACAATTGGCGTCGGTCAGCCTGCAGGTGGTAGTAAAGTTGATTTGAAGGTTGGAGAAGTGATGTTACTAGCGGTACTTATTGATTCTGGAGCGTCGTGCTGTGTGATTGATCAAGCAACCTGGGAAGTTTTGAAGAAGAAGAAGAAGAAGAGTATCCAGGGTGAGTCCAAGAAATCAAGCAAAAAGTTGTTTGCTTAAGGACAGAAAGATCCTATTGAGGTGATTGGGACATTTGTGTCTGAGATTGTTTGCGAGATCAGTGGCAACAGTTGTGTGGACGAATTCACAGAGGTTAAAGGTCCAGGAAGACCTCTACTCGGAACGAACACTGCGGAGAAGTTGGGCGTGTTAAGGGTTGGTCCAGATGCGTGTTCATTAACCACTGAAGGAAGTCACGCAGACATCCGTGAGAAGTATAGAGAGGTTTTTACGGGGGTTGGAAAGCTGAAGGATTTTCAACTGAAATTACACATAAAGGGCGATGTCACACCTGTTGCACAACTCGTACGGAGACTGCCATTTGGTTTAAGAGCCAAGGTTGACGAGAAGTTGGTTGAACTGGTAGCCAAAGACATAATCGAGGAGGTGTCACACAACCCAACTGAGTGGGTGTCACCGTTGGTTGTTGTCCCGAAGGCAGATGGTGACATTCAGATTTGCGTGGACATGCGCAGGGAGAATTCAGCAATAGAGAGGGAAAGACACCCTATCCCTACAATTGAGGAAGTCTTGTATGACCTGAATGGCTCAACTGTCTTCTCAAAGCTCGATCTCAAGTGGGGCTTCCACCAAGTGGAACTGGACGAAAGATCGCGCGAGATCACAACGTTTGTCACGCACCGTCGTTTGTATAGGTACAAACGTTTGATGTTTGGGGTAACATCGGCACCTGAGAAGTATCAGAAAATTGTGGCGGATGTTTTGCATGGTTGTGAGGGAGTGGCTAATTTGGCAGATGATTTGATTGTACATGGTTGTGGCATAAAGGAACATGACAGGAATTTGCATGCTGTACTGACCCGATTGAAAGAAATAGGGCTAACCTTGAATGGGGACAAATGTCAGTTTCGTCTTCCCAAGCTTACATTTTTTGGTCATGATCTGAGTAGGCAAGGTGTTGCACACAGGGAAGAGAAAGTTGCTGCCATCTTGAATGCAAAGCCTCCACAAGATACCTCTCAGGTCAGATCATTTGTTCAGCATGTACAATATTCTGCAAAGTTTCTTCCCAACTTCGCGCAAGAAGCAGAACCACTCAGGAGCCTTCTGAGGAAGAATCAGCCTTTCATCTGGGGTGAAGCACAGGAAAAGTCATTCCAGAAGTTGAAGCAGCTAGTTGCACAGGCTACTACGCTTGCATATTTCAGAGGAGATTGTAACACGAGGATCATAGCCGATGCGGGTCCACAGTGTTTAGGTGCAGTGCTGACTCAATTTCAAGACGGTGAGTGGCCAGCAATCTCGTATGCGTCCAGAAACCTCACTGAAGTGGAGCGCAGATACGGTCAGACCGAGAAAGATGCCTTTGCCCTAGTATGGGCTTGTGAGAGGTTCAATATTTATGTGTACGGGCGCTCTCTCAAGACTCAATCAATGTGAACCTAAAGACACAAGTAGGGGGGAATTTGATTTTTGTCAAGGCAGTTGCTAAGGAAAGCTTACCTGTTGGGCTGACAGCGAAACAAGTCGAATTGGTTTCTGCTAGTGACCCAGAAATTGCTAGCCTGAGAGAGTACATTTTAAGTGGGGACTGGTCTCAATGTAGGATGACAGCTTATGTGGGTATCAAGGATGAATTGTGTGTGTTAGGCAAACTTTTTTTGCGCGGTACAAGAATTGTTTGCCAAAGGCTTTACGGGGAGAAGTCTTACGTCTTGCCCACGAGGGACATCAGGGCATCGTTAAAATGAAGGCACGTTTAAGGACAAAGGTTTAGTGGCCAAAGATTGACTCAGACGCAAAGCAGGTGTGTAAGTCTTGTCATGGCTGCCAAGTCGTTGGTGAGTTCCAGGTTCCTAAGCCTATGAAGAGAGTAGGACCGCCTACTGGACCCTGGCAAGACATAGTCATAGACTTGATGGGCCCTCTTCCCACTGGAGAAAGTTTGCTCGTAGTCGTAGACTATTACAGTAGGTTCTACGAGGTAGCGATCATGAACGCAACAGCAGCTAAGAAAGTGGTGGATGTACTGACACAGCTATTTTCCAGATACTGATTTCCATTTACACTCAAGTCTGATAATGGTCCTCAGTTTTGCTGTGCAGAGTTTGAGAAGTTTCTCTCTGATCACGGAATCGAACACTTGACTTCTCCACCACTGTGGCCGCAGGCCAATGGACATGTCGAAAGACAGAACAGAACTTTGCTTAATACTTTGAAAATTTGTTCATGTTGAGGGGAAATACTGTTGTGAAGAACTGCAGATGTTTCTGCTAGCATATATATCCACACTGCAAACAAGCACTGGTGTTACGCCTGCGTTTCTTATGTTTGGCAGAGAGTTAAAAACCAAACTTCCGGAGTTGAGGTGTGCTGGTAACCTGTTAGACGAGGGGGTCAGAGATAGGGATTGGAATGACAAGTTCACCCACAAGGAACATGCTTACAACAAACAGGGTGCAGTCGAAAGCCCCGTAGTGCCAGGAGACCTGGTTTTACTGAAGAACACGAAGACGTCTGGCAAGCTAGAACCAAATTTTGAGAGTGAGCCATACACAGTACAGACTAAGGAAGGAAGTGAGGTGACGGTTAGGTCAAAGGAGAGGGCGGAATGCAGCCGAAACAGCTCATTTGTTAAGCCGTACAACCCACTTAGGGAATTCCCGGAAGCCACAGAGGTCGCTTCTCAAAAAGCCACATAGGCCGCTTCTCAAAAAGCACCCAATACTCTTCCACTAGAGAAGAGTTTAGCGACACCAAGGCCAAGGCGGACTGTCAGAATGCTGGAGAAGTACAAGGACTATGTATCTTAAGAACTGAACCCTGTTTGACACGTTGGACTTCTGTTGAAGTCTGTTAGATTTGTTTTCATGTTCTTGGATTTGAATTTTATTGGACAGTCTAATTGAGATAACTCAGTGCGAGTAAAACAGTTTTCGTACA
The DNA here is from genome assembly GCF_977016875.1 of Pavona decussata. Taxonomy (NCBI): domain Eukaryota; kingdom Metazoa; phylum Cnidaria; class Anthozoa; order Scleractinia; family Agariciidae; genus Pavona; species Pavona decussata. Next base: position 3,508,936 of record NW_028145444.1, on the reverse strand, counting down.
GATTTATTTTTCGCTGATTAGTACTTTATTGACTTTTCCTCTTACTCTGTTTGTCTCTTAAGAAAGGAAGGGTTGAAATGTATCGATAGTATTGTCTACCGGAAGATGTGTTAGCGGAAGTTCTCGCATTCTGTAAACGTGCAAAGGATCATGGGGTTTTGTGTGGGCCATGCTTTCCGGGAACATGGCGACTGAATAAAGTGTAGTCGTTTTCATAGTTAAATCTGGTTTATTATTCGGCCATTGGGGCGTCATTGTTACAATTTCCACACAGCTCTAGACACTTGGCGACTCAGACCCTATTCACACCTGCCGGTTTTTTAAAGAAAGTTGGTGTGACAGTGGTCCACGTGTATTTAATATGTGGGGCGGTGCCAAATAAGGTGAGCCATAGGTAACAACTGTTGCTTTTTCGAGAAAACCTCCTACCTCTTTTTTACTATCCATATTATAAAGTGAATTTCAAATTGATTCTGTCCGAGTTATTCTGTTATATCATTTCTGCACGGAATATTCGATGTCAGCAGCTCAATGTCTCCAAAGAAATGACTGACGGCTTGGCCAGGCCAAGGTTCCTTTAATTGTGCGGGTCGCGTTTAAAAGAGCAGTTTAATTGTCTTCCAAATAAGTTGCACTGCAAGACAATTGTTAGTCAAGTCAATCGTATAACAACGGCCTCTCTTTATAACTGAACACAACACTTGTTTTCTCAAACTTGATATGATTATTGTGCGCATGTTTTATCGACAAATGCTTTAATTTTAATACATAAATAAAGGGTTCTCTTATTTTTTATTCTTTCTACCATCTAAGCTATGAATGCTGTCTCTATGCTGTGCCTTGATCTGAAGAATGTGTCCAGCAGTGGTGGTGTTTTGCAACTTCTGTGAAGAATTGCCTCGTGGAGCAAAACGTCTAATGATTTAATCCCATCATTTCGTTTCTTTTTCTCGCAAAGTAAACACACACATTTTCTACTTGGTCGACGATGACACCTTTCTTAACGATTTAAGGCTCATTTTCACACTGCAGCAAAACAAATCATGATTCATCTAGATAACCAAGCACCAAAAAGAGTTAATGAGTTTTAAGGCACTTCCATTCGGTTTTAGCATGCACAAATATAGTGTGTGCCTTAAAACTGTGAGTCATTGAGAACTTTATTAAAACGTTGCAATATATTAAACGTTTCATAGGAAATGGCTCATATATCTACATTGAGACATCCAGTCCTCGTAAATACAACGAGAAAGCCAGGCTACTCAGTCCTTGGATGGTAGGCCCAAAGAGGATGACTTTCTTCTACTCCATGTATGGCAGCTACATTGAGTCTCTCTCAGTCTATGCTAGAATCAATGGCAGTGACTCCAGAATCTGGAGTCGCCATGGAAACCGAAGGACAAGTAATTGGACACAGGGATGCACAGCTGTTAATTATTATGGGATATATCAGGTAAAGTCGTTTAAAAGGCAGTAACGTCATGCATTTAGGGAATTTTGACTTCATGAATGTTAACTTGTAAAAAATCTTAAGAGGGTCCTGAAGGGGTAAAATGAGAACTGGGATTGGCCTGTTTTTGCCCTGGGAAAATAAGATTTAGGTCACTGGGACTGGGATTTGGTCACTGGGAATGGGGAAAAAATGTCAAAAATGGGAATGGGAAAAAGATTTTGTAACCATGCCAGTCGATACATGACCTATTCCCTGGGATTGAGAAAAGTCAAAAAAGTGTTCAAACGCTTTGTTCGTGTCAATTTTTAGCATGTTGAGCCAGCGTCCGCACGCAGATTTTCTTTTTTTCAAGTGCACCTAAAAAAACTTTCAAAAAATACACCTATCATTCATTTATTTTGTTCATATATGGTATCCCCATTACCTTGTTATTTCCTTGTAAAATTAAGATATCGACTTCTATCTTTGAAAACAGATTTCTGAACTCTTGATTGTATACTTATAACATTATCAACGAATTTAGGCGTTTTTTTTTTATACTACGGATTTCCTACTCCTGATCTTGTTGTTATCTGTTCTCTTTCTTTTCTTGTCCCTTTTTCACTCTGTTTTGTAGATTATAATTGAAGGAGTGGCTGGCTTGTCCTACACCGCCGACATTGCTGTTGACGACTTCCATTTTAGCAACTACTTGACTTGTCCTCCAGATAATAATACAATACCGCTTCACATGTTTGGAGGTAAATAGTTCTAGATGATAGCGGGTATTACGGATAGGTATTACGTCTGCCCCATATTTCGGTCAGGAAAATTTTCATCGGGATCGAGAATGGAAATAAAGGGTTTAATCTTCAACATATTTATCATGTTTATATTGATATGCCAGTCATAGTCTTTTTTATTTTTATTTTTATTTATTTTTTTTTTTTACGATTATCGATTCCTTTTAGCCTACCAAGTTAAGTGTTAGTGTTTCATTTACTATAGCTTTTTTAGTTCTTGATTAAAGCTATTTTTGGCTCGCAATTATTGAACAAACTTATTAAAATTATTTTCAGCTTTTCTCAGGGCAACAATGCGTTGTTTTAGTTGTTTTTATCAGCACCATATCTGATCCTGATCTACATTTAGATCCACATTCAAATATCTCCTGTTTGTTTAAGTTTGTTTACTTTTTTTCTTTTTTTCTTTTGTTTGTTTATTATTTGTTTGTTTTTTTACTTAATTATGCGTCGTTTAAATTTTCCATTAGTGAAATTCTCTGCCCAATGGAGGGTGCCATGGCCTGCATATTATATAATCTAATAGCTTTTTTCCCCGTCATGTTTTTGAACCCACATGTGACGAGAAACGAGCTTCCGTAACTGATCTTGATTGTGTATAGTAGATACCTACTTTAATGTCCATTGTATATACAATGAAAAGCAGCAATTCTATTATTTAGTTATTCATTTATTTATTTATTTATTTACTTATTTATTTATTTATTTATTTAATTATTTATTTATTTATTTATTTACTTATTTATTTATTTATTTATTTACTCACTTATTTATTTATTTATTTATTTATTTATTTATTTATGTACTTACTTACTTATTATTTCTTGCAAATGCCCTTTAAATGCTTCTGACTTTATATAATCATCTTGAACTCTAATAAATAAATTACCTATCTGTGTTTTTTTATGAGCTTATAATCAATTTGGTTAAGGTTCTCTGATCCATAGTCTTATTTCATTATAGACGATTTCTTATCTTTTCTTTTTTTTTTTCCTTCTCTTGTTTTATTTTCTTCAATTACATATATTTCTTTATTCCTTACTAGCAAACTGTACCTTCGATCAGAGCTTTTGCGGATGGCGTAATGTTGCACCTCCTTGGGACCAATTTAACTGGCACGCGAGGAAGAGTGGAACTCCAAGCTATAGAACAGGACCGAGTTCGGATCATACTGGTAACTAAGCAAAAAGCCTCATTTTCCCTCGTTTTACATGACAGTTTATTGCAGGTACTAAATCCAGTATCCAATGCTTATTTTACAATAACTATCCAAATTCCCGCGCGCTGATTGGCTCGTAGCTATTGTCTATAAGAGTACAGACAATAAAAATGACGTCAGATGTAACGCGCGCGCTTTCTCAACGAAAAAAAAAGCCAATTGCTCGTACTTTTTCCATGTTATTGTAAAAAAACAAATCGACGGCAGTTTTCTATGGTCTATACTCTTATAGACCATAAAATGACGCCAGAAAATGTCCAAAACTTGGCAGTGAAACCACTCGCCTGCGGCTCGTGGTTCCACTTGAGTTTTGAACATTTTTTGACGTCATTTTATGGTCTATAAGAGTATAGACCATAGAAAACTGCCGTCAATTTGTTAAACAACCTCAAATCCACACTGATCGGCAATCATACAAAATGTTAATGGTTTGAGACACTATATCAAACATTCGAAAGGGTGTGCCTCTCGTTTCTTCTTGCTGAGGTCAATTGCAAAGGTCGTTGTCTGATTTTTCATCGAACAGTTAGCAGTTACTTTCCTGTGAAATTTTTGCCACTCGTCAAAAAAAGTTTCCAAAACTTTGTTGACCAGTCACTCTGGCTGGACTCTGCAATCTGATCACGTGCGTCAGTCATACCACTGACTCAATTATTGACATTCTTTCGTTTGTCCTCCAATCCCAAACTCCGTTACACTAATCAAAACGAGAGTTTATTGTACAATCTTTCATTGTTTCAGGAGGTGGAAAATACATCTATATCGAGGCATCGTATCCGAGAAGACAACATGAAACATCGAAGCTACTGAGTCCTTTCATACGTGGTCCCGTATGCTTTCGCTTCTATTACCACATGTATGGAAGTCATATAGGAAGTCTTGATGTCTCCCTTCAAACGTTAGAGACAACTATAAATGAAGCGGTCACGCTATGGACAATGAAAGGGCAACGGGGAAACAGGTGGAGAGAAGCTAGCATTTATATTGGTTACACAGGTGATGAATTTCAGGTAGGCTAAGTTTTATATTTATGGCGAATTTCTCTGTGGAAATGTTACAAAAAGTGGCACATCTCTGTTGGCGATGGGGGAAGGAGCTGCACCCCGAATACTAACGAACACTTTAAGCTTTAATACGGGATCCCAAACCACGCGCCTTGGAATCCAACCCTAAATTACTTTCTGATTACATCACTGATGAGGAAGAACGCGTTGGGTGGGATGTTCTTGGAGGACTTCTTGAATAAGACACAAATTGTATGGTTTTCGTTGTGTGAACTGAAAACAAAATTCCCACGGGAGAGTAGAACAAACTTCAGTTCATTACAAAACTACTGTCATGTTTAGCAAGGTTCCTGATTAAAGGGAACTTATAAGGACCACGAAGAAATGACGACAAAGTAATCTATGACTAATTGCACTTAACAGATATCCAAGGTAGCTGCTAATGTTGGACGTTTAAGAATACTTCCTACTTTCGCCGGTGTCCTTCAGCAGAAAATTCATTCGCGCAGATTTGAGAAAATAAAAACAATAAAAAAAAAACAAATATATCAATGGACTGTTAAATATATGTAGTTTTTAACAAAAATGTAATTTTAGCAATATTTTTACATTATGAAATACCATGAGCCGTTAAACTCCTAAACGACCGAGGCCTGTTCTATTGAATTGATCGGGTATTGAACGCCATGGCATGACTGAAACAGCTGCACATCAATCAACAAAAAAGTGTCAGGCTCGGGGTGGTAAGTCATTTTGAGATAGTGACACCTTTGTGATTTCTTTCGTTGCATTTATTTTCCATTTCGTGTGAAGAGCTGTATTAATTTTAGTTTTGAAGTTTTGTTTTCTCGAAATTTTTGATTTAACAGTAAATATTATTTTGATCGAATGAAAAGATTCTCTCGTTCATAGGAAATAACCTTAACCCTATCTAGACCGGGGGTCTTTTTAACATTTGAGCAAACATTAAACGGCCTGAAACTTTAGGACTTTTAGGAACTTTATCTGGAAACAAGTTGATGCCATCGGTTAGTGTTCATTGACTTTGCCATGGCAACCAACTTTTCAAGTGAAATTAAAGGCTTTTTTTTTTTTTTAAGAAAATGGAAAATCCTTATTTAAAATGAAGTTCTATGCTTTTAGCCCATATTAGTGTCACTTTATTGATTCTGAGTACGTTTTGCTTAGTTTTGGCGCTTTCCTGAAGTTTTGGAGAAATCCAGAAATTCAAGATGGACGTACTATCTCTCCTCCAAGTGTCATTGCCAGAGCTTTTTATACTTGCGAAGTAGGGTTTAAAGTGATTTTGGCCTGACCCCTAAAGGCGAGTATTATTTCTATAATGTCAAATGCCATTTTAGATCGTATTGACAGCAACTGTTGGTAGAAGCTTTGCAGGCGATATAGCTGTGGACGATGTAACATTCACTGCTGGGATGTGCGTGGAACTGACTCCTCAAGGTACGTGAAACGCTTTGTGTTTTGTGAAACAAAGAAAATTGAACCATCAGGTTTGCTGATTCGAGCTATTTATTAACTTTTTGCGTTTCTTTCAAGGAAATTGCGACTTTGACCTGCACTTTGTCTGTGGACGCACAATTCTTCTATGGATTTCACTTTATTTATTTATTTATTTATTTATTTATTTACTTACTTACTTACTTATTATTTCTTGCAAATGCCGTTTAAATGCTTATGACTGTATATAATCATTTTGAACTCTAAATAGATTACCTATCTGTGTTTTTTTTTTTTTTTAATGAGCTGATAATCAATTTGGTTATGCATCTCTGATCCATAGTCTTATTTCATTATAGACGATTTCTTATCTTTTTTTTTTTTTCTTATTCTATTTTTTTCAACTGCATATATTTTTTTATTCTTTACTAGCAAACTGTACCTTCGATCAAAGCTTTTGCGGATGGCGTAATGTTGCACCTCCTTGGGACCAATTTAATTGGTACGCGAGAAAGAGTGGAAATGCAAGCCAAGGAACAGGACCGAGTTTGAATCATACTGGTAACTAAGTAAAATTCCCATGCAGTTTCCTTCGTTTTACATGATAGTTTATTGCAGGTACTAAATTTTTTGCACATGATCCAGTATCCAATGCTTAACAACCTCAAATCCACACTGATCGGCAATCATACAAAATGTTAATGGTTTGAGACACTATATCAAACATTCGAAAGGGTGTGCCTCTCGTTTTTTCTTCCTGAGGTTATTTGCAAAGGTCGTTGTCTGATTTTTTATCGGACAGTTGCCCACCCTACAACAAAGTCAATCACAGCGTGCGAACTTGACCTTCAGTGATCCCAATGAGCCAATAACCTTAGTTTCCTGAGAGAACCGTCTCAATGATTGACGCCAGTGAACAATATTGACGGAATGGTCGAGTCTTTAAATTCAGATTTCGCGTGTAACTGAAAGACGCAGTAAAGCGCTGTACAATTTAAAATACCACTCCTGCAATTCAAACGTCCACAACATTTACATCAAGGAGTGAAGAACCATTCCTATTTCTCAAATTATTCTTTAACTTATAGGTTTGTACTTTTTATTTAAGGGGACTGCAACTTTGACCGTCGAACACTTTGCAACTGGCAGAACGAAAAAATCATGGACCATTTTGACTGGCGAGTCTGGAAAGGAAGCACTACAAGCCAGGGTACAGGACCTACAAGTGATCACTCAGGTGAGAAGTTGTAAAGCTTTGATTACATTGCATCGCATTCCATTTAATTGCATTGTGTTGCTAGGTCTTGCTAATATTTATCTTGTCGACTGGAACAGTAACACATGTTTCTAACGTTACTGATCAATTCATCAATGGGAAACCTTTATGCGTGTTATAAAAACTAACGATTCCAATGTGCTCATTCATCGGTGCACTTTCCAAACGATCCCATAACTCCGCCATTCGTACTGGACTCCCGATAGTTTCTGTAGTGGGGAATTCCTATTTCTTAGATTCTCGACTGATACCAATACCACGTATTACTTACTTTACCAATTAATTAATCAATGTGATACCTTTATTATTGTTAACAGAACTAAAGATTCCAGTTGTTTTCTTGAAGCTTGCATGCAAATGTATTGCGATAATTTCTGGTCGTATTTAAACAAGGACCCACAATATAAAAAGGATAGCTTCTCACACCTCCGTCACATAGTCACTGCTTCAAGATAATCTTATAGATTTTTTTGCGAAAAATACCGGGCAAGATTTCCACACAGCTCTAGACACTTGGCGACTCAGACCCTATTCACACCTGCCGGTTTTTTAAAGAAAGTTGGTGTGACAGTGGTCCACGTGTATTTAATATGTGGGGCGGTGCCAAATAAGGTGAGCCATAGGTAACAACTGTTGCTTTTTCGAGAAAACCTCCTACCTCTTTTTTTGCTATCCGTATTATAAAGTGATTTTCAAATTGATTCTGTCCGAGTTATTCTGTTATATCATTTCTGCATGGAATACTCGATGTCAGCAGCTCAATGTCTTCACTGAAAGAAATGACTGGCGGCTTGGCCAGGCCAAGGTTCCTTTAATTGTGCGGGTCGCGTTTAAAAGAGGAGGTTAATTGTCTTCCAAATAAGTTGCACTGCAAGATAATTGTTAGTCAAGTCAATCGTATAACAACGGCATCTCTTTATAACTGAACACAACACTTGTTTTCTTATAATTGATATGATTATTTTGCGTCTGTTTTATATCGACAAATGCTTTAGTTTCAATACATATGTAAAGAGTTCTCTTATTTATTATTCTTTCTACCATCTTAGCTATGAATGCTGTCTCTATGCTGTGCCGTGATCTAAAGAATGTGTCCAGCAGTGGTGGTGTTTTGCAATTTCTGTGAAGAATTACCTCGTGGAGCAAAACGTCTAATGATTTAATCCCATCATTTCGTTTCCTTTTCTCGCAAAGTAAACACGCGCATGCTTTTCTATTTGGTCGACGATGACACCTTTCTTAACAATTTGAGGCTCATTTTCACACTGCAGCAAAACAAATCAAACAACCAAACAAAAAAAAATGTAGTGACTCATCTAAATAAACAATCACTAAAAAGAGTGAATGAGTTTTAAGGCACTTCCATTGGGTTTTAGCATGCACAAATATAGTGTGTGCTTTAAAACTGTGAGTCATTGAGAACTTTATTAAAACGTTGCAATATATTAAACGTTTCATAGGAAATGGCTCATATATCTACATTGAGACATCCAGTCCTCGTAAATACAACGAGAAAGCCAGGCTACTCAGTCCTTGGATGGTAGGCCCAAAGCGGATGACTTTCTTCTACTCCATGTATGGCAGCTACATTGAGTCTCTCTCAGTCTATGCTAGAATCAATGGCAGTGACTCCAGAATCTGGAGTCGCCATGGAAACCGAAGGACAAGTAATTGGACACAGGGATGCACAGCTGTTAATTATTATGGGATATATCAGGTAGAGTCGTTTAAAAGGCAGTAACGTCATGCATTTAGTGAATTTTGACTTCATGAATGTTAACTTGTAGAAAATCTTAAGAGGGTCCTGAAGGGGTAAAATGGGAACTGGGATTGGCCTGTTTTTGCCCTGGGAAATAGGATTTAGGTCACTGGGACTGGGATTTGGTCACTGGAAATGGGAAAAAAATGTCAAAAATGGGAATGGGAAAAAGATTTTGTAACCATGCCAGTCGATACATGACCTATTCCCTGGGATTTAGAAAAGTCTAGAAAGGGTGCAAAAGCCTTTTTCGTGTCAAATTTTAGTATGTTTAGCCAGCGTCCGCACGTTTCATTTTCCCCTGATCGATTTACGGTCAGCGATATTTCTGTAGAGCGTTGTGTGTAAAGACAAAGATCAACAAAGCATGCGTATTTTTATAATATAAACAACATGGCGGGAGCGACAGCGAATGCAGAGGTGTCGTGCAAGGCTCACATTGTTGTCGTGGAAGTTAAGTACTTATCTGCTAAAAATGTTGTTATACACACTGAGAACTGTAAACTGAATAAACTTTGGATTGTTTAACAACCCAGATGGAGAAGAATATTCGTAGAATGTGTGGCATAGAGGAATCGAGTAGACTAAGAGGATTTGCAGATTTTGCTATTGAAGTGTTTTACATTTTACAAGAGTGACAGGCTTGCACGACTCCCTGGTGCATGTTTTAGCCTTTTTTTTTTTATCTTCGATTGACCACCCTTTTTGTAACATATGAGGGTGGGTCTTTGTAGGTTTCTTTGAGCAATAGTCGTTGCTCTATTAAATGCTAGGCTTTCATGAGGATTTGTTTAAATTTTGGCACTGCTGGTATTATTAAGAAACATACGGCCAGTTTGCTCTTATTTGATTTTTGAAAGAGTGCCAGTTTCCTGTTTTCAAATTGCACTTCTGAGAGGGTCCTTCGAACAAGGTCCTCGGGATAACCTCTCTCCTGTAGGCGTAATTTAAGATTAAGAATTATTTTGCTCGATCTTCAAATATTTTTTTAGAAGAGTTTGTTCTAAAAAGTCTCAGAGCCTCGCCTTTGATGAAGCTTTTTTGACCTCTTGTGGGTGGCAGAGATTTGAAGTGCGTACGCACATGAAGAACTAAATTTCTTCTGAATCTTTCGCCACTATAAATGTTTGTATCCAAAAATGTCGCTTCTGTTTCTGAAATTTCAGCCGTAAATTTAATTGTGGGGTGGTGTTTGTTTGCTTGCTCATGTTCAATGAACTGCATTATCTCGTCTCTGTTAAAAGTCCAGGAGGAAAATACGTCGTCTACATGTCGTTTTCAAATGAGTGGTTTTAAGTCTCTTTGGTTTAAAATCTTCGTCGCAACCTCAGCCATGTACTATTGGGAAAGGCGACTGCTATTTTTGTAGCAATGGCCCTACCATGGGTTTGTAGGCAGTGCTTTCCATAGAACTGGAATGAATTTTCTTGGTGAATTAAACTTAGTTTTGGCTGGTATTTAGAAGCTGTTATTTTGTGAATACGAAGAGAAAAGAGTTGGTATGTATAGCAGCGGGTTTTTTTCCGAATTCTGCTAGTGGGAATGGGATTTGAACACTGGGAAGTGGGATTTGGAAAAAAAATGGGCTGGGAAATGGGATTGGTAACCCACAATCCCTTCTTCCCCACCCCCTTCACGACCCTCTCTTTATATCCATTCGGCAACCCGACGTCACAATAGCCGGATAATAAGCTGTAGTGAATTGGAATTTTTCACTTTAAATGGCCTATTATTCATTATTATTCCAACAAAAGGGATTAGTTGATAGAGCCATCCAAGTTATAGAAAATGTGTTTTCAATCCTTGAGACGGGATCTTTTTAGATCATGTGCGACCCATGGTGATGAATCAAAGTGCGAAGTAATTGTCCATCATTATAAGAAGGAGAAGAAAACGTGGTCAAATAGTTACAGGGACGGACTTGAAATCTCAAGTGCCCTTTTTGACTACTAGCTGGATTTGTTTCCTGGTAGTCCCGTTTCAAATCCTTGGCCAGGCTTTGTGAATGCCAAGCCGGTAAACGTCCCTGCCAGTTGCGACTTGTAAAGAGTTTTTGGTTCAGTTCAATATTTCAGATGCTCTACAATGCGTCCGACTCCCGTTGCAAGGACTCAGATTTTCGTTTTTTCAAGTACACCTGAAAAAACTTTTAAAAAATACACCTATCATTCATTTATTTTATTCATTTATGGTATCCCCATTACCTTGTTATTTCCTTGTAAAATTAAGATATCGACTTCTATCTTTGAAAACAGATTTCTGAACTCTTGATTGTATAGCTTATAACAATATCAACGAATTTAGGGGGGTTTTTTTTATACTACGGATTTCCTACTCCTGATCTTGTTGTTATCTGTTCTCTTTCTTTTCTTGTCCCTTTTTCACTCTGTTTTGTAGATTATAATTGAAGGAGTGGCTGGCTTGTCCTACACCGCCGACATTGCTGTTGACGACATCCATTTTAGCAACAACTTGACTTGTCCTCCAGATAATAATACAATGCCGCTTTACATGTTTGGAGGTAAATAGCTCTAGATGATAGCGGGTATTACGGATAGGTATTACGTCTGCCCCATATTTCGGTCATGAAAACCTTCATCGGGACAATGGAAATAAATGGTTTAATCTTCAACATATTTATCATGTTTATATTGATATGCCGGTCATAGTCGTGTTTATGATTATCGATTCCTTTTAGCCTACCAAGTTAAATGTTAGTGTTTTATTTGCTATAGCTTCTTTAGCTCTTGATTAAAGCTATTTTTGGCTCGGAATTATTGAACAAACTTATTAAAATTATTTTCCGCTTTTCTCAGGGTTACAATGCGTTCTTTTAGTTGTTTTATCAGCACCATATCTGATCCTGATCTACACATACATCCACATTCAAATATCTCCTGTTTGCTTAATTTTGATTACTTTTTTCTTTTCTTTTTTTGTTTGTTTGTTTGTTTGTTTTTACTTAATGAAACGTCGTTTAAATTTCCCATTAGTGAAATTCTCTACCCAATAGAGGGTGTCAAGGCCTGCATATTATATAATCTAATAGCTTTTATCCCGTCATATTTTTGAACACCCTCACCTGTGACGAGAAACGAGCTTGCGTAACTGATCTTGATTCTGTATAGTAAATACCTTTTTTAATGTCCATTGTCTATACAATGAAAAGCAACAATTTTATTTATTTATTTATTTATTTATTTATTTATTTATTTATTTATTTTATTTATTTATTTTATTTATTTATTTATTTATTTATTTATTTATTTATTTATTTATGCACTTACTTACTTATTATTTCTTGCAAATGCCTTTTAAATGCTTCTGACTTTATATAATCATCTTGAACTCTAATAAATAAATTACCTATCTGTGTTTTTTTATGAGCTTGTAATCAATTTGGTTAAGCTTCTCTGATCCATAGTCTCATTTCATTATAGACGATTTCTCATCTTTTTTTTTTAAATTTTATTATTATTTTTTTAATTACATATATTTCTTTATTCTTTACTAGCAAACTGTACCTTCGATCAGAGCTTTTGCGGATGGCGTAATGTTGCACCTCCTTGGGACCAATTTAACTGGTACGCGAGGAAGAGTGGAACTCCAAGCTATAGAACAGGACCGAGTTCGGATCATACTGGTAACTAAGCAAAAAGCCTCATTTTCACTCGTCTTACATGATAGTTTATTGCAGGTACTAAATCCAGTATGCAATGCTTAACAACCTGAAAGCCACACTGATCGGCAAACATACAAAATGGTAATGGTTTGAGACACTATATCAAACATTCGAAAGGGTGTGCCTCTCGTTTTTTCTTGCTGAGGTCATTTGCAACGGTCGTTGTCTGATTTCTCATCGGACAGTTAGCAGTTGCTTTTCTGCGAAATTTTTGCCACTTGTCAAACAAATTTCCAAAACTTTCTTGACTAGTCACTCTGGCTTGACTACGGAATCTGATCACGAGCGCCGGTCATACCACTGACTCAATTACTGACATTTGTTTGTCTGTCCTCCAATCCCAAACTCCGTTACACCAATCAAAATTAGTTTTACAGCGTTTATTGTACAATCTATTATTGTTTCAGGAGGCGGAAAATACATCTATATCGAGGCATCGTATCCGAGAAGACAACATGAAACATCGAAGCTACTAAGTCCTTTCATGCGCGGTCCCGTATGCTTTCGCTTCTATTACCACATGTATGGAAGTGATATAGGAAGTCTTGATGTCTCTCTTCAAACGTTAGAGACAACTATAAATGAGGCGGTCACGCTATGGACAATGAAAGGGCAACGGGGAAACAGGTGGAGAGAAGCTAGCATCAATATAAGTAACTCCGGTGATGAATTTCAGGTAGGCTAAGTTTTAAATTTATGGCGAATTTCTCTGCGGAAGTGTTACAAAAAGTGGCACATCTCTGTTAGCGATGGGGGAAGGAGCTACACCCCGGATACTAACGAACACTTTAAGCCTTAATCCGGGATCCCAAATCACGCGGCTTGGAATCCAACCCTAAATTACTTTCTGGATACGTCACTGATGAAGAAGAACGCGTTGGGTGGGAGGTTCTTGGGGGTCTTCTTGAACAAGACACAAGTTGTATGGTTTTCGTTGTGTGAACTGGAAACAACCTGAATTTCGCACAGTCGAAAATTCAGAAAATTACCAGCGAGCACTAAAGAGCGAAAGTAATCCACATTCATCGAGCTCATTTCCTGGAATATCACTATTTTTCGTGTCACTAAGCTTTGTATAATATCCTCTCGCTTTATTTATGTGGATATTTTCAAGAACAGTCTTCGTGTGGAAAGAAAAATCGGAAAATCGTCGGTCGCTTCTAAGTAACATCTCACCGTTGACAATGTAGTTGTACAGTTCGGTTATTCCGAAGGAATATATTTGTCTCAGAGACTCTTCGCATAGCCTTTATTCTGCATTAAAGGAGCGGGAGGATTTTTTGTCTCCATGCATGCATCTGTTGTAGCGAATTTCCTGATTTCTACGGATGTATGACCTTGACACGTAAGTTTTTTTTTTTTTTTTTTTTTTTTAACTCCATTCGATTTATTCTCCCCGCCGATTCATGTAAACAGCGTTGCGACGAGACGTAATAAACTGTATGGTTTTCAAGGTGGCGTTTCTTCGTTTGTTTCTATTGGCAGGGGCAAATAAATTAAAATACTCATTTGCTTAGTAAGCTGCAGATTCATTCGTAGCTATATCATTGCTTTATCATCAAAGGTAGAAATAATTTCATGATAGTGCGATAGACCGGATAGGCGAATCGCGCTCTTATTTTGAAAGCGATATTAACTGAGCTAACATTGAATCCAGCACTGATAATTTCTTTTTATGTCAGCTTCAATAATAATCGAAAGGACCCTTTAAGATTACTGTCTAACTTATACAACAATAGAATGAAAATCTTCAAACAAAATTAAGGTCTTATCACGGTTTTCGACGCCGTTTTCGTAGGCAAACAGGCTTGAAATAACAGTGTTTGTATGGAAATCCGATGTTAAATAATTCTCATAAAACATCACTTCTGAAAAATTCATGAATTGGAAACTTTTGGCACTAGGAAAAGGAGTTTAAGAAAAAAAATGGAGGGATGTAGCTGTGCCAGAAAGCGTCCAGTCGTGTTTTGAACTTTCTATACATTTGTCTGTGAAGCGAAACAGCCGTGACTGCTACTAAAAATAGTTCCCGAAAAAAAAAATACAGCGAAATGTATGGAAAGTTCAAAACACGACTGGACGCTTGCTGGCACAGCTACATCCCTCTAATTTTTTTCTTAAAATCCTTTTCCTAATGCCAAAAGTTTCCAATTCACGAATTTTTCAAAAGCGATGTTTTATGAAAATTATTTGACATCGGATTTCCATACAAACACTGTTATTACAAGCCTGTTTGTCTACTCGTCAAAATGGCGTCGAAAACCATGATAAGGCCTATTATTTAATGTTGAGGGCTGCCGGTTGTAACTGTTCGACTGTTTCGCCGCGTCGCTCAAAGGAACGAATGCAGAAAAACGAACCAAACCCTCGACTTTCGTTCGCCGAGAATTTTACACAAAGGAGTACAAAGAACTCGAGCGCTTTGGATCGTAAATATTTCTTATAGGTGCAGAGATTAAAATAAATCGGAGCGACCGAAACGAAATCAAACAGTCCGATTTGCCTAGTCTGATTTATTTTAAATGCACCAGGACTTTCATCCCAGCGGGAATATTCTGGTAAACCAATCAGATCGCAAGACTAAACAATAGAAGCGCTTGTAAACAATAATAAAAGGTTGCAAAGCCGAATGGGTGAAACTGGGCATTTAAGGATACTTCCTACTTTCGCCGGTGTCCTTCAGCAGAAAATTCATTCGCGCGGATTTGAGAAAATTAAAACAAAATAAATATATCAATGGACTGCTAAATAAATGTAGTTTCTAACAAAAATGTAATTTTAGCAATATTTTTACATTATGAAATACCACGAGCTCTTAAACTCGCAAACGACAGGAGGCCTGTTCTTTTAAATTAATCGGGTATTGAACGCCATGGCATGACTGAAACAGCTGCACATCAATCAACAAAAGAGTGTCAGGCTCGGGGTGGTAAGTCATTAGAAGATTGTGACACCTTTGTGATTTCTTTCGTTACATCTATTTTCCATTTTCATGTAAAGAGCTGTATTAATTTCAGTTTTGAAGTTTTGTTTTCTCGAAATTTTTGATTTAACAGTACACATTAGTTTGATGGAATGAAAACATTCTCACGGCCATAGGAAATAACCTTAACCCTATCTAGACCGGGGGTGGGGCGGATTTTGCCGGCGGCGACTTTGAACCTGGATAACTATTTTCTTTTTAACATTTGAGCAAACATTAAACGGCCTGAAACTTTAGGACTTTTAGGAACTTTATCTGGAAACAAGTTGATGCCATCGGTTAGTGTTCATTGACTTTGCCATGGCAACCAACTTTTTGACAGGCCGTTTTTTTTTTTTTTTTTTTAAGAAAATGGAAAATCCTTATTTAAAATGAAGTTTTATGCTTTTAGCCCATATGAGCGTCACTTTATTGATTCTGATTACGTTTCGCTTAGTTTTGGCGCTTTCCTGAAGTTTTGGAGAAATCCAGAAATTCAAGATGGACGTACTATCTCTCCTTCAAGTGTCATTGTCATAGCTTTTTATACTTGCGAAGTAGGGTTAATAGTGATTTTGGCCTCGCCCCTAAAGGCGAGTATTATTTATATAATGTCACTTGCCATTTTAGATCGTATTGACAGCAACTGTTGGTAAAAGCTTTGCAGGCGATATAGCTGTGGACGATGTAACATTCACTGATGGGATGTGTGAGGAACTGACTCCTCAAGGTACGTGAAACACTTTGTGTTTCGTGAAAAAAGAAAATTGAACCATCAGGTCTGCTGTATCAAGCTCTTTATTAACTTTTTGCGTTTCTTTCAAGGAAATTGCGACTTTGACCTGCACTTGTGTCGGTGGACGCACAGTTCTTCTATCGATTTCACTTTATTTATTTTATTTATTTATTTACCTTATTTATTTATTTATTTATTTATTTATTTATTTATTTATGTACTTATTTACTATTATTTCTTGTAAATGCCCTTTAAATGCTTCTGACTGTATACAATCATTTTGAACTCTAATAAATAGATTACCTACCCTGTTTTTTTTTTATGTGCTTATAATCAATTTGGTTATGCTTCTCTGATCCATAGTCTTATTTCATTATAGACGATTTCTTATCTTTTTTTTTTATCTTTTTTGTTTTTCAATTACGTATATTTTTTCATTCTTTAGTAGCAAACTGTACCTTCGATCAGAGCTTTTGCGGATGGCGTAATGTTGCACCTCCTTGGGACCAATTTAACTGGTACGCCAGGAATGGTGGAAATCGAAGCCAAGGAACAGGTCCGAGTTCGGATCATACTGGTAACTAAGTAAAAGTCTCATTTTCACTCGTTTTACAAGTAATAGTTTATTGCAGGTACTACATTTTTTGCATTTCATCCAGTATCCAATTTTTAACTAGACTGCAAGCAGTCCCTTTCTGGTCAGTCGAGAGAGTGCGCTCACAGCGCAGCGAGACTGGAGCGAGGAGAAATAAACGAGAAGAGTTTTTTCGCGCTCGGCTATTTCGCGCGACCTCTCTACTATCCAGAAAGGGACTGCTTGCAGTCTAATTTTTAACAACCTCAAATCCACACTGATCGGCAAACATACAAAATGTGAATGGTTTGAGAAACTATATCAAACATTCGAAAGAGTGTGCCTCTCGTTTTGTCTTGCTGAGGTCAATTGCAATGGTTGTTGTCTGATTTTTCATCGGACAGTTAGCAGTTGCTTTTCTGCGAAATTTTTGCCACTCGTCAAGAAAGTTTTCAAAACTTTGTTGACCAGTCACTCTGGCTGGACTCCGGAATCTGATCACGTGCGCCAGACATACCACAGATTCAATTACTGACATTCGTTCGTATGTCCTCCAATCCCAAACTCCGTTACACCAATCAAGTCAAGAGTTTTACGGCGTTTATTGTACAATCTTTTATTGTTTTAGGAGGTGGAAAATACATCTATATTGAGGCATCGTATCCGAGAAGAGAAAATCAAACATCGAAGCTACTAAGTCCTTTCATGCGTGGTCCCGTATGCTTTCGCTTCTATTACCACATGTATGGAAGTGATATAGGAAGTCTTGATGTCTCTCTTCAAACGTTAGAAGCAACGATAAATGAAGCGGTCACGCTATGGACAATGAAAGGGCAACGTGGAAACAGGTGGAGAGAAGCTAGCATCAATATTGGTTACATTGGTGATGAATTTCAGGTAGGCTAAGTTTCATATTTATGGCGAATTTCTCTGCGGAAGTGTTACAAAAAGCGGCACATCTCTGTTGGCGATGGGGGAAGGAGCTGCACCCCGGATACTAACGAACACTTTAAGCCTTAATCCGGGATCCCAAATCACGTGTCTTGGAATCCAACCCTAAATTACTTTCTGGGTACATCACTGATGAGGAAGAACGCGTTTGGTGGGAGGTTCTTGGGGGTCTTCTTGAATAAGGCACAAATTGTATGGTTTTCGTTGTGTGAACTGAAGACAAAATTCCCATGGGATAGTTGAACAACCTTCAGTTCATTAAAAAAATACGATCATGTTTGGCAAGGTTCCTGATTAAAGGGAACTAAGAACCACGAAGAAATGACGACAAAGGAACCTACGGCTAATTGCACTTAATAGATATCCAACGTAGCTGCTAATGTTGGACGTTTAAGGATACTTCCTACTTTCGACGGTGTCCTTCAGCAAAAAATTCATTGGCGCGGGTTTTAGAAAATTAAAATAAAATAAATATATTAATGGACTGCTAAATAAATGTAGTTTCTAACAAAAATGTAATTTTTTAGCAATATTTTTACATTATGAAATACCACGAGCTCTTAAACTCCCAAACGATTGAGGCCTGTTCTATTGAATTAATCGGGTATTGAACGCCATGACATGACTGAGACAGCTGCACATTAATTAACAAAAGGTTGTCAGGCTCGGGGTGGTAAGTCATTAGGAGTGATTTCTTCCGTTGCATTTATTTTCCATTTTCGCTTAAAGAGCTGTATTAATTTTAGTTTTGAAGTTTTTTTTTCTCGAAATTTTTGATTTAACAGTAAACATTATTTTGATCGAATGAAAATATTTCCTCGTCCATAGGAAATAACCTTAACCCTATCTAGACCGGGGGTGGGGCGGATTCTGCCGGCGGCGACTTTGAACCTAGATAACTCTTTTCTTTTTAACATTTGAGCAAACATTAAACGGCCTGAAACTTTAGGACTTTTAGGAACTTTATCTGGAAACAAGTTGATGCCATCGGTTAGTGTTAATCAACTTTGCCATGGCAACCAACTTTTGACAGGCCGTTTTTTTTTTTTTTAAGAAAATGGAAAATCCTTATTTAAAATGAAGTCTTATGCTTTTAGCCCATATGAGTGTCACTTTATTGATTCTGATTACGTTTCGCTTAGTTTTGGCACTTTCCTGAAGTTTTGGAGAAATCCAGAAATTCAAGATGGACGAACTATCTCTCCTCCAAGTGTCATTGTCATAGCTTTTTATACTTGCGAAGTAGGGTTAATAGTGATTTTGGCCTCGCCCCTAAAGGCGAGTATTATTTATATTATGCCAAATTCCATTTTAGATCGTATTGACAGCAACTGTTGGTAGAAGCTTTGCAGGCGATATAGCTGTGGATGATGTAACATTCACTGATGGGATGTGTGAGGAACAAACGGAAAGTGGACTGACTCCTCAAGGTACGTGAAACACTTTGTGTTTTGTGAAACGAAGAAAATTGAACCATCAGGTTAGCTGTATCGAGCTCTTTAATGCTTTTTGCGTTTCTTTCAAGGAAATTGCGACTTTGACCTGCACTTGTGTCTGTGGACGCACAATTCTTCTATCAATTTCACTTTTAACTGGATGAGAGAGCGGTACAGCACACCAAGCTGGAATACTGGACCGGCCAGTGATCATACATCAGGTAGTGACGCATTTACTACTGTTGTTGTTATTGATGTTTTATCCCACCTGACCCATTATATTTTCACAATTTTTCTTATGATGTTACATTTTGTAGCAGTTGTTTGCATTTTTTACATCAAGTAACGACCATTTTTTTAAATCTTAAAATACCAAGCTATCGCATTTGGCTAAGTCCTTGCATTTTATTTACAACGTCGCATATAATTCTTGTTAGTTGTGTTTTGTTTAACAATAATTTAATGCTTGTGTTATCTTTTAAAAGCAAACGCCGTAGTTTGAAATGCCAGACACATTTGCAATGATGTCAGGTACAGAGCCATTTCTCTACCCACTAAACCGTGTCTCAGTATTCCGTTGCTTTATTATCTTTGTGTACTCGGGGTGCCCCTACCCCGGAACTGCCCCGGGGGGGAGGGGGTACCCAATAAAACTTCATATGGAGTGTCTCCGCCAGCGTTTAACTGGAATGGTACCCCATTGACATACAAAAAATGTACTCATTTTATGTATACAATTTTGTATTACTTGAGGATAATACAAGGACAGAAGAAGATGCCCCACCTTACTGATGTAGCTATTCACACTAATCTTTGCTTTATACTATCAGTTTTTACTAGCAGGAAAGTATTGTAATAGGTACCAAAAATTGTAGCATACTGTGAGGTTGAATAAGGCTCCTCGTTCGGGAGTAGCCTTGGCCGCCTCTGTTAAGTATGTTCGTGGAAATGCCAAATCTACCAATTCTAAAGCTAGTGCTTCATAGCATTCCGTTTAATTCCTAGGACGTGGAATGTACATTTATATCGAGACTTCTTATCCACGAAAACGGAAAGACACTGCCCGACTGTCGAGTCCATGGATGCGCGGACCACAATGCATGACGTTCTACTACCATATGTATGGCACTACCATGAGTTGTGTTGTTATATACATAAGAGGTCAAAGCTCAAACAGGTTGAAACCGGTTTGGCTTAAGTCTGAGAATCATGGTAATCGGTGGCTGCAAGGGCAAATAAGCATCAATGAGACCGGAATCTATCAAGTGAGTTAAATAGTTTTTGTTTATGTAAACTGTTCATATAAATTGCTGGTATCACGTTGTTAGTCCCTGGACAGCAAAAGTTGGATATTTTCATTTGTGAAACCTGCGTTTAAGTTGTGAGTTTCTATGCAGTGGATATTCTGAATTTACCAAAAAGAATCATTTGCTCAAGACGTAGATGATTTACGTCGAGTAATGCTAGCTAATTCTCTAAACCTACATATTTTTCACGTTATACTTAGCATTAGTAAAGCAAACAGGGTGGTAGACTGATTAAGGCGTCCGAGATACGGATTCGAGATTCTCTGTAGCCCCGGAGACTCCTCAGCCACGTTTGTAAACAGTCATCTGGTCTGCCTCCTGCCAGTTGGGATGTTTACCCATGTTATGATATACTGATTTGAAATATCATCATCTGACGTTGAATAACCATTCCAATTCAAGTTTTTGAATGTTTAGTCTGTTGGTACAATTTCAAATTATGATCGTTGAAATCCCAATTCAAAATAGCTGACCACATATTGATCTTAGCCAAAGCTTCATGTTGGTGTATCCCATGTTTTTATCATTGACTTTTATAAATTTTGAAGGTAATTATAGATGGTGTCAGAGGCAACAGTTTTCGGGGAGATGCTGCATTGGACGACTTTTCATTCCAAAAAGGACCTTGTCATCAAACAGGTATCGGAATGACAAACAATTTAGGACGGCGCCTCCTTTTGTTACTGCGCATAGGTTTTGCGCATCTGGGGGTGGTCCGAGAAATATATTAGTGCTTCGTGAAAAGAACGGTGACTAGTCTTACAAATGTATTTTTGCTCGGTTTATCAGACTGTGCCGGAAAAGCAGATCTTAGCAAGTGTTATTTGAATCCAACTGACATAGTTGTATACTACCGTTTTGTCATTCCTTTCTTCCTACCCTATTTCGTGTTTTCCTTGTCTTTTCTCCTGTGTTGCCTTTAAAGAAGCTCAAAAAAGTTCTTCATTATTTTAGTCCTCCCAAAAACCTTTCCTTATTCTTGTACCTTTGATATTATAGTTCACTCTGCCTTCTTAATTAGCAAATAAATTTATTTATTTATTATTATTATTTTTTTTTTTTGTCATCCTGGCCCGCCTAGATTAGCTTTGCTACCTGCAGAGCCAAGAAATTATAAATGTACATTGTAATTAAAAAAAAAGCACTTAATAAAGTTGACGTTGAGGAAGGAAATAAGGGGTAACCAGTACACGCATTTCCCAGAAATAATTAAGCTTCAATTTGGAAAAAATAATAATAATATCACGTATCGTTATGTATTCGCTTTTTAGAATTGCTGTTGAAAAGTGCGAGATAACCCCCGCCGCCCCCGATTTTCTTGTTGGGTTTTAATGGTCGTTGCTAAGACTTGCTTTTTTCGCATAGTCATATAATAAAAGGAGGAAAAGTACCACTGTATTAGAAGATACCGTCCTTATTCTGAGCAAGGGAACTTTAATTGAGTCAATCGTTACGCCGGTATAATCCCCATACACATACCTGTATTATTTTCATACAGATATTTGTTAGTGTCTAAATTCCACCTTAACAATTTCCTTGAAAACCCTTAAGTTTGTATTTACGTCACGTTTCCTTCATATCCAAATATGGAATTGTACAAGTGTGATCCCCTGAACTGGAATTCAACAATTCCTTACTTTACCTAATTTACCAAATAACAAACCTTGCGATGTGAGTTCCACCTATTTACTATAAGGAAAAAAATCAAAACGATTTAGATTCAATTCTTTAGAATTTTGTTTGTAAAGAACATTCATAAAGTATGCGATACACAGAAGCCATTATGAAAAAATCCAACATAGTTTTTTAATTTGCAGAAAGAACAAGTTACTACGTATCCTCTTTTAAGGGCCTATCCTTCCAAATAAGCTCGCGGCCCTTCGACCACAGTCAGTTCGTTGAGGAATTCCGATTTAGTCTTCATCATCCAAAAGGAAATCCGAAGGAGGCAGCGCATTTCATCTTCTCTAGAGATAACGGCGGATCGGGGTTTATAACATCAACGTTAGATCTTTATCGTTATGCAAACTTCCCGATTGGTATTGTTGCTCTAAGCAGTGAAAAGAATCCGACACTCGAAACCAGGAAGATTTATGTGATCAGCAGGCATCGTTATGGGGCCATGATCAGCTTGAATAACCATTCGAATGTGAATTGCTGCAGGAGAGATGCTATTTACGCCTTTGATGCCTTCAATGTAAGCCAGCCAGGTGAGAGGAATCAGTTAAACCTCCATATTGAAACGAAATTCGGAAACCGAGAAAGCGCAGCCCGAAATTAGTATTCGATGGTTGGTTGGTTGGTTGGTTGGTTGACTGACTGACTGACTGACTGACTGACTGACTGACTGAAACGTCGTCTCAAACATTAACTAAGACAGTCACTAAATAACTGATCAGCAGGTTACGCACCAGCGAGCCATGGATCTCATTAGGGTGTGTGAGAGGCAACTTTCATTGTGCACAGGAATCCCTGGACACACCCAAATACAATCACGTAGCTCTACGCATGTAATATCTTGTTACTGATCACTGCTTTTTATTTTATGATGACAAGGACGTAAAGTCGAAAGACATATTTAACATATTAAACTTTATATTACCTTTGACCGTTGTAGAGTGATTTTCAGTTATACTGGTTGTATTGGGGGAATTTTCTACTTTAGTTATGCCACTGAAACTAATTGATGCCCATTTTTCTTGTTTTGATTTATTGAGGTTTCATCAGGGCTCCGTCAGTGAAGTAAAAGATTGATTAGTTTTCAAAATCGTACTATAGTGTAGTAAGACATTGCTTAGTTTTCATTTAAGACAGCTACAGATTCTAGGTGGCGTGAACCATTGGAAAACGTTGTCAGCTACTAACAGATGGCCAAGATGTAAATGTGTAGTAAGTTAACAACAAGTAGGGGCGACGGTTTTAAGTTCTTCTGTTGTGTCTTAGACCAATTTGGTGATAACTTATTGAAGTTAATTTTGTCTTTCAAAATTTACCGGATTTCGTCTCATTGGCCACGTAGAAGGAATTTATGTATGAACAATTGAAAGCATTTTACTCCAAATCAAGCACATATGTGGAGGATAATCAAAAGACAGGATCCTTATGACATTGTCCCGCTATTAACGTTGCTTATAACTCTGATTGATTCTATTTTGTAGGAAATCGCTCCACCTCTGACTGTGCACCCGGTTGGTACAAAGTGAACCAAGCGTGTTTCCTGTTTAATTTTCGGCTAGAGGCCAACTGGGGCGACGCGCGGTCGTCCTGTCACAAATTGGGTGCTGACCTGGCTGTGGTCAATAACGCCACGACGTTGGAAGCCATAGCCAGACAGAGAAAAAAACTGAAGCTTGATGATCACGAACTGTTTCTTGGGTTGAGTGGCCAGCTAAAATGGGTCTGGTCGGACAGGTCAAACCTGTCGGCAACGCTAAACTGGCTGTGGGGCCCAGGCGAACCTAGCGGTGATGGGAAATGCGGTTCGTTCTTGAAAACTAGAAGTTGGAATTCTGCCTGGCAGGGGTATGGATGGCGTTGGAATGATCAACAATGTACTAACCGTCAGGGCTACATCTGTGAAGAGCCGCTAGGTGGGTTAAGTTTGCGGACAACTTAACATAATGAAAGAATCAAGCTCGCTGTTTCCCGTGAAACCAGTCGCTATCAGTCATTAATTGTCAAATGTTCTGGTATCAATGCAAGACCCGTACGTGGATTTGAGAGACAGATAATAGGCACGCAAATTGGTCTAAAGTTCAAGCCATCCTTTTGCTTTTCTAGGTCATGGTACAGGCGCATTAAGTAACAGTTCTCGCCTAGTTAAAAAGGGCGTTAGACGGATGAAGATTATTATTTCAAGACGATTGATTTCAATTGTGCTCACGGCTCGGGTAGATTGATTAACTCGGTTAAATGTTGAACACAGAACCAAGTTTTCAAAGATATGCCAAATAAACTTTTGCAAGCTCATGAGTATCCCATGAAGTATTGGTAATATCTTTAATGACGAAAGTGGAATCAGTTAAATTAATGCTTCTGTTCCATTGTTCCATAAACGTATCTTGAGGAGATTTTTGCTTTTAACATAGTTAACCACATTCATAGTGAGAGTATTTTTCGACATTGTTCTTTCTCTTCTCAGATCTACCCTATCCCTTGGCTCTCTTTACCTTCAATGGTGCCAATGGAACCATAGACAAGAGTCCTCGTGGTCTCACACCCGCTGTCTCAAGGAGCATCACATTTGCACCAGGTCCGTTTGGAAATCCAAACGGCTCGTTCTTCTTCAGTGGTAACAAGAACAGCTTTGTAAAAATGAAAAACATTGGGGAAATCGACGCCAGGTTTTCGATCAGTATTTTTGCATGGGTGTTTCTTGATAACTCTAGTGGTATAATTTATAAGTACGAAAAATCAAATTATGACGGTTGTTTGATGAAAGTAATACCAACTAACTCGGCTATTCAAGTGCAGTATGTGAACAGGAGAGGCTCTGCAAGATTTGTACTTTATAAAAGCAACGTGCTCAAGGCAAATGCTTGGAATTTTGTTGGGACCACTTACGACTTCCACACGGGCTTAGCGACTGTTTTTGTCAACAGCAGCATCGTTGAAGAGAGTAAAATTATAAGGATGGAGTTAGCAACGCATTATAATCTTACAGTTGGTGCTGCACAGATCAATAACGCGTATTTCCGTGGAAGAATCGCGTGCTTGCAAGTTTATGATCAGGCATTATCGGAGGATCAAATTATGAAGATCAAAACAAGGTGTAACCAGACCAGTGAGTATAATAATTAGCAGCTGTCTTGATCCTGATACACCAGTTAGTGGAGGAGTAAGGCGGGAGGATGGGTGCATTTCGGTATTTCGGTTCCTTAACATTTATATGGAAAACTCTGAAATTCTGTTTTGGAACTAGTATACGACAATGATGTATTATTCAGTCAATACATCTTTCTCGTTTATTTAATAGGCTTAAATTGTATCATCGCAGTCATTTCAAACAGTATTCGTTGCTCCATTTGGAACGGTTCTGAAATTATGGACTACGATTTAAAAGGGTGCACCTATCCTGCTGTTTTTCTGCGTTCCAGTCGGATGCGGATATATCTTGTATGGATGCGCCTCTCCTGTTTTTCAATTTGTGTGTTACAGTTATTGCTGGTTAATTTTGCACGACGTTGTACATCATCTATCAGGACAACCATTTAATGTACCAAACTGGGTGGTCTGTTCCCTCGCCTCCATAATGAAGTGTAGCCAAGATGTCAGTCCGATGAACGCATGGTCCCAAGATCTTTAGTTCAAGTACTTTTTTCCTATTACTTGTTACATTTGCTTCGCAGCGGCCCTCCATCAGCCCAATTTGAAGGACTGTATTTTTTTCAAAATCCAAAGAAAGTCAGGCCCTAGCTACCAGTTGTAATTGCTGGAGGTTTTTGTTTTATTCGCAAGAAAATGTATAGTCGTGCTTAGTGAGTTACCGCCTCCAGCAAGCGCCAACTTAACCGAATTATTTTCTTTTTGTTTTGTTTTGTTTTCTTTGTCTTTTTCGGAAGCAAACGCCTCTCCGTGGCCACTTAAAAGAGGTCATTACGCCGTTGTATTTGTTCATCTATTTTTTTTCAAGCCTACAAATCAAGTTTGCGGGCTGGGTATATGAACAGTACAGCTTACAGAGCATCCATACCTACTTTCCTAACAGCTTTCTATTCGCTGTTTACAGAGCCTATTGCGTGCAGTCCCAACTTCTCACCTTTTCGTGGTGGCTGTTATTCAGTCAAAACCAATTACCCACGGGTATGGAAGGATGCGTTGAAACATTGCAATATCGAAGGAGGTACCCTGGCCAGGATATCTCGTGAGGGCCTCAGGTTTGCTTTCTCTAACATGCTTGATCAAAGGACACCCAAACCAAACAACTTGTTCTTTGGACTCCATATTGTGGACGACTGGGTCTGGATAGACGGCACTCCACTGAACGGTTCTTTGTGGATGTCGGGATATCCTGCTGGTTACCATGGCGTCCAATACTGTGCTGTTATGTCAGCAGCTTCGTCAATGATCAAGAACGTTTATTGTTGGCAATGGGAAAACATGTTGTGCCAAAAAAAGCATGGTAAGTAGTCTGTATGAGGTGACCGTCCGGGTGAGATTAGTTCTCCGGCAAATAGAGTGTTTTGGTGACAGTTGATTTCGACAATGCGCGCAGAAAACATTTTCTAGATTGTGAATATCACTCCCTCTCAGGTTGTCGAAAGATCATTACGTGTTACCAACAACAGTCCTTGTCAGGATTACTCTCGCCCGGGAGATCACATTAAACACATTACCGGAATCCTAGGTTCTGCAACCATTTACTGTAAGTTTGTTAAGCAATTTCTCGAAATGCTCTTTAAGTTGAGTTTGGCCATTTTGAAGTAATAACAGTAGAAAAACCACTTTGACCCACCTAGTGAGGATGTCCCTTTTTGTAAACTGCATCTGTGGACCACTGGGAACGATCAAGCGCTAGGGGATCAAGGTTCTATTAACATCGATCTCAGTCAACTTAAGTACGCGTTATCGTTAATGCAAGGTTCTTCTAAAACAAAAACTATGGATACCTAGAATCGGTTGCTTCGACATTGTTCGATCCTTATCACGTGACCACTTTGCTTCTGTGCCTATGGCGTACCTATGCTTATGTTAGTCCTTCCACGTTCTAACTTAGAAGCCCAATATACACATTGTACACTATTTATATACACACTGTACGCTATTTATTTTCTTGAGGTCCCGTGGATTTATTTGTAGGTAAAAAGTTGACAGGGTTTGTTTTCTCAAAATGTTGGCCGGGGGGGTACTCCTTGCAGAATCGATTGTTATAGCTGAAACTTAATTCAGAGGGATTGACATAGACTTTGCTCGAGTGGTCTTCAGTTTAGGAAAATTTAGCGTAACGCTAAATCTTTCTTTCAGTAAGTTAGTCATAAGTGATTAACATAAACGTCAACTTCATTTTTTTTCTTTTGTCAGTTAACACATTGACGCCCAGGAGTGTGACGCTGAGTTCAAGCGTTCTCTGGCCTGATCACCCCTCTCTCGCCATTGATAGATCATACACAACCTGTTTTCGTTCCCAGAAGGTGAGAAATGCTACATTGTTGTCTATTGAGCTACTTACACTGAAGCAAAAATAATTATTTGTCTAAAGACCACAAAAGTAAAAAAAAAAGTCGCTTTGTTTACAATACCTCCCGATTATCGACGCCTCTTTTAGTTTGCGTTAAACAAGGGGGAACGTTCCAGGAGCAGTGAGCGGTGTAAGGATCGCTTTCAAGCTCAAGAAGGGGAAGAGATTTTCATCACCCCATAAAACCCTGAATTTGGCTATTGTAGGTTGATGTTTTGCAGACGATGACAAAGGAATGTATCTCAATAGATAGCGAATGTCTAGAGCCTTCGTTTTTTCTCATTAGACCGACTATGTCATGGCATTCCTGTTGCCGACACGTCGCCTTCGTCGTCGCTCAAGTTCCCAGATAGATCCATTCAATCCCTGGAATGTTCATAAGACATGCAAACGATGTAATTAGCATTATATATTTCAGCTCATGTAATTATGCTTGTGTCTTCAACAAGTCCATAAACTGGGAAGATGGCCCTCCTAACACTATTTTATAGTTTACTCTCGGTTTTACTCGACGGGTTTTATTGGCCTGTGTTGGCTATCCCTCATGTCCAAAAATATAAATAAGATGGAGACTCTACATTTGTAAATATGGATCAGAACTCGGTATCACCGTTTTAGTTGTTTGTTTTTCTTATTGTTTGACTCAGTTTCCTTGTTTCGGGACTTATTTTTCTATCTGATTGTTCGCTGCTATGTCTGTTTATATAAGTTATGAACATCTATTCGCATGTTTATATTTTATTTTATATATTCAGTTCTCAATCTTTACATTTTCCGTTAGGAAACCAACCCTTGGTGGCAAGTAACCCTTGAAAAACCATTGTACGTCGAATCTGTCGAAATCACCGATATCGTCGATTGTTGCCCACGTGACCGTGGAACGATAACTGTCACTGTGTCTTCCAGTCAAATCGGCTCCAACCCAACGTGTTCAACTTCCACAGAATATGGGAGATCTTTTGAATACAAACTACATTGCTCTCCACCGGCACGAGGCAGTTACGTGACAATAACGTTTATTGGGAAGAATGTCACGCTTGTTCTCTGCCAGGTTGTTATCCGTACAATTGGTAAGTCGTATTGTAATCCATGATAAACTCCCCACAGGAAATTCCAGAAATCTGATTGTTTCTCTACTCAAGAGATTTGCCTGCGGTTGGTTTAAACGCGTCACATGGCGCAATATATCCCAACTAAAACTAAAATCTCAAGTGATATCCTAAGTTTTCAAAACTTGCGTCACATACAATGCCATGACATTCATTGGTTGGAAATTTAGAACATTAACATACTCAAGTCGAAAGTGGTGCAGAAATGAACTAAATTGACAATTTTAGCAAGTATCCTGAGTGTGCCTTCAACAAAAACATTTGGAGAATAATAAAAGAATAACCTTATTTGGTGTTAAAAATTGGACATTTGTTCCGGAAATTATCTGTTACTCGGACCTCAGACCATTCCTCGAGCTTGCCTTTCGGAAATCTTTCTGAATTTCTGTTCCCGGAACAAATCATGCAATGTCTACACCGACAAATGTCTGTAATTATTAAAAACTGGATCATTGTATAATGCAATTCGAGCGATTTGATTGGCTTAGCGGCCATGATATAAGAGGCATTATACCATGCGCGAGAAATAGAGACCATTCAACTGTCTTCTAATTGTTCTTGCAAAGCGAAATCAGCAAAATCTAGCAATATTTCTTGATTGTTTTTTATAAAACAATTATTCCACTCACGCTTGTTGGATATGAGATGATTATAGCCAACTCGGCGCTACGCGCCTTGTTGGCTATCTATCATTTCATATCCGACGCGTGTTCGTGGAATAATTGTTCAATATCTCGCGCCAAATAAGGGTTGCTGTCACGACTTCTTTGGAAAGCTCACAAAAATAGAAAAAGACAATTTTACCTGTTTGTCCTTTAACTCATTTTTTGTTTCGTAACTTGTGGATAAATTTTACATTTTCACAATAGAAGAAGAAACGCTTCTTGAAAACCCTTTCATTTTCACTGTTTAGTGTGCGCCTTTGTGTGAATGAAATTCATTTTTACATAAAAAGCTGGTAAAAGGCACACTTAGGTCTAAATATGCGCGACAAAACCGAAGTTTCTGCCTGACCGTGAAACTTCAGGAATTTGTTCTGATACAAATTTGAGAAAAATTGTCAATACAAATTGGAGAGTATAAATGGGGATTCATCTCAGATTGAAAGTCACCAATTTCAAATCAGTTATTTGAACTGGGTGACTTACAACCTGACACTTAAGACTATTATTTGTTGAAGAATTCACGAGGAAGGAAAATTGTTACAGTGGTAACAATTTAGATCAGTTCTTTTAAGACAGAATTGTTTTTCTTTCAAAACAAGCCTCATTATTGTTTTATTTTTTCATTGTTTTATGTCCTTTTTTAACTTTATAAATACTTATCATTGACATGTTTTATCACATTTTAGCGTTCATGACATTCTTACTGATTTTAAATGTTTGTAATATAGAGCATTTTCATTCACGTGACTACTGGTCATATTGGTTTACTGAAACAAAAGAAAGTAGTTGCATAAAAATAGAGTTCAATTCCCAGAGGTTTAGCTTGGGACACCAACGTGGCCGCTATTTCTTTGTTTTGGTACACCAACATGGCCGTTGAGACGTCATGTGGAAACACTCTATATATGTTCATGCTAAGTTTTGTATTTTTACTCGCACTTGAAAATAACCACGGAGAGGACGAAACGTCGTGACTTTTTAGCGTTAAATTTTATCATAAAATCAATAACAAATTACTAAACAATAACTACCAGGGCCGGGTTGTTCGAAAGCCGATTAACGCTAATCTACGGTTAAAAGTTAATCCAGGTTTTCACCTCGCTCTTTAAAAGTGGTTTTAAACCCTAATTTCAAGCTAAAGGTAAAGAAAACTGTAAGTCAAAACTGAGGGCCAAAACTCTTGGAAGAATCTTTACCGATAAGTAATTCAATTCAAATCAAAGTTCACGTTATACCAGGATTAGCTTAATCGGGCTTTGAACAACTAGGCCCAGGTAGTCAATGCATGTTTCTGATCTTTTCAATTTATTTGCGATCTATTTCCGACCCTTATAGAGTTCTCTAGAGAAGCGCAAGGAGTATTACGAGAAGCGTGGTATAACGTAAATTACGACTCCAAGAAAGCACCAACGATGCGCGAAAATCCTGCGTTTGATCCCCCAGCTCAAAGCCAGATTATCCTGCGAGATTTTGAAGCACCAATTAATGTTGGAAAAAAGTATGTTCAACGATTAACAAGCTACTTACAGGTAAGAAGTTCTTTAATTTTACGCATTCTAATGTAGAAAAGTTTCACAAAAACTGCGATTTCAGGTATTTATTTAATTTTTACTTTCTCGCATGCATCAGGGCTTGCTTTGATAAAAGATGCTAAAGTCATTTCAGTATTGGGCCGCGATTGCCTTGGAGTGTTCTTGTAAATGTCGTGAAGCAAAATGAAAGCGTTTAGCTTTCTGGTGAATGAACATGTTCAATGCATTGTCCTTCCGTTATAAGTCACTGTATTTCACGAATTTGTTTGACTTTGTTTGATTTTGAGTTTTTAATTTACTTACAGTACACATCTGCATAATCGGCGCGGGAAATCCTGTCCTAGAACCAGTCAATCACACTGTGTGTTATAATAATATGCTACAAAATTTAATAAGTATAACGTAAAAACTGTCTGTATGCCAATCACACACTTTTGGTTATTTCATATGTTTTACTATAATGTAATAGGTTCCTGAAAGCGGTAATTACACATTCTATTTGTCGTGCGATGACGCATGTGAACTGTGGAAAAATGACATTGTTGAGAGAGGCATTGAAGAGAAGAAAAAGATGGCAGAGGAGAGTGCAGCGAAACAACCAATCATCAGCCTCAATCGATTGACTGGGCGTTATGAGTGGGACAGGTGAGATGATGAGTAAAGGTGGTTGTAAGAGAGAAATTTTACATTTGTCAAACTTAATTTTCTCGCGTAAGGTATTTGTCAAATTCTTTTCTTAACAACAAGGTTTTCTATTCGCGTTTGCACGTGTGCGACCAAGTTTTTCATCTCTTCCTTGACAAGTATCGTAGCCAAGCTTCTTGATAGTTCACATGAGCAAATACTACTGGTCAAAGATAACTCGGCACGGAGATGCTGTTCTAAAATTCCCCTTTACAAATAAAACCACGCAAGACAACAGAAATTGTAGTCCATAAATATAACATTGTCAACAAGAACTCTGCTAACATTTTTCTTAGTAGTATTAAAATCATCGAAACAAGGTGTTTTTATTGTCGTTGTTGCTGTTGTTGTTGTTGTTGTTACGGCTTTGCTTATTTCTTGGGGTGAACTGGTTGGTACACAAGCATTTATTTTGAATTGAGATCACAACCATTTAACATTGCACTGCTGAAAACGTTTTTACCATTTGCTCTTAAAAATCGTTTTCAAGCAACTCTTTTCCGATAAAGAAGTCAACATAACGCCCTCCCTTTCAGGACGTATTTCCAAATAAATTGGAAAAAATGATGTTGCTTAATTGTGCACTTTGGTATGCGTAATAGATAATTTATACACTGTTTTAAAACTTTTACAGGTACAATGAACAGATTTCGCCACCGATTTTTCTGGACAAATGTCGCCTTTATCGCGTTGAGGCTTTTATGAGGGAAGAAACGAGCATTGACCACATATCCCTGGGCATGCGCACACCGACTTTTGAATATGAACGTCCTATTCCTGGAAAGAGACTGTTTTGGACGCAACCAGGTAAAGTCAATGTGAAGTGAAAGAAACGACTGCACACTCGTTCCTAGTACCTTTCAATGATAACAGTGGAGATGGGGGTCTGAACTCTATACTTAGGTCGCTGTTTCTTGTGGAAAGTCCGGTAGGTGACTAAGCTCCATGACTCCCCGGAAGTTCCACTGTGACCTAGAATATTACTGCAAATGAGGAGTTCCAATTAAGTTACGTCAAATTGTATTCCATCCAAATGCCACTGCTGCCTTTTTGCTGTTGGATGACTGGGCTGAGTTGCTCGAGGCATGGTTAGCGCTAACCATTGCTTAAGAGGTATTAAAACCTATAGGTTGTTATGGTATTTAACCCGGGTTAGCGCTAACCATGCTTCGAGCAACTGGGCCCTGGTATTCATTAAGTACATTCGCGTTAACGCCGGGATTTATAGCGGATGAAACTGTTCAAACTAGCCTCTTAGCTTATCACTACTGTCGAATCCAGTTGCAAAGGATGAAGAACATGATGAGAATATCCGTGGTTGACTTAATAACGACCACCAAGCTTAATAAAAGTATAATAATGCCTAAAATCGCAGAGCAATTTATCCCCGAGGCTGCCATGTTGGCGCCCAGTCCCACCTCCTATAGACTGCCATAAGTCTCTTTTTTCTCCTAGCGCGCTTTAGATTGATATGAAAGATACGATCCATCGACCCATTACAGAGAAAACTTCGATTTCTTTCACCAACTTAGGTTTAGGCTCCCTTTCTTTCTTCGTCGAATAAAACCGGACCTGAAACAGCAGAATTAAAAGCAGCGATAACACTTGCTAACACAACATTACGTAACCGATAAGTCCATTTGCACCACTACTCTCCCTTCATTTCATACGCGCGTGGTTTTCCTTTGGTATTCCCTGTGGAGAAGAGAGATATGTCGTCTGGAATCGTTCGGTTGTAAAATAACACACCCCAACCGATCACCCAATACTATAGGGGTATTACCCCCACCCCTTTCTCCGGCCTTCATTGCGCAGGTCAAACTGTTATTCCTGTCGGTGCTCATGTTCTGTGTCGAAAATCGTGATCTTTTCAACAGTCATGGATAATTCAACACTTTTGATTTCATTTGTCTACAGGAACACGAAGATTGGAGGTAACACTTCAGAATAACCAAACTTTACTATCTGCCTTCGTTGGTTCAAATCTCCGAATGTCAGGTTGGTCCTAGAAGTCGTAATTTGCAATGTTGTGTTGATCCAGGAGAGTGCATGGATCGCACGGATACTAATACTTGTACAATACGGCGTGAGCACCTTTCTATATATAACAATAAATTAATATATGGCATAACCATCTAACTTTTTTTGTTATGGATCCAAACTGAACCAG